>NC_086153.1:97663643-97966673 GCF_035149785.1 Candoia aspera
TTCCCAAACCAAGTACAAATTTGTGTGCCACAATATGAGTACAGAAGAAGATGATGATGATGATAATTTATTAAATTTATATGCCACCCAACTCCCAGTGTCTCTGGGCAGTTAAATTGCAAATACATGTAATACAAATATGTTATGTTTACATAGTTCTTAAAGTATAGAAACTAGAAAGTATGATAGTATGACACATACATGCTTAACCGTTATGCCTTGAAGTCAGTTTTGACTCCTGGTGACTACCCTCTGCAGTTTTCTTGTTGCCTGCTTTCTGGTGCTGAGAGTGAGTGACTGGCCCAAGGTCACCCAGCAGGCTTTGTGCCTAAGGCAGGACTAGAACCCCTTAACCACTCCACAAAACTGGCTCTACACCCTTGTGCTTACAGATTATAATATAAACTTGCTAGTTGCTGATAACCGCAATCAATATTTTGTATGCATTTTCTTTTTTTCTTTGTTTTTCGGGGATTTGATTTTATCATGAAATAAAAACGAAAAAGAAAAGCATTATACAAAAAACATTTAGATAGCCCCCTCTCTTTCATCCCACCCCCCTTCTTCCCTTCCTCTCTGGATGTATTCTGAACTTACTTAGACTTTACTTATTATTAATTTAAAAATTATTTTTTTATAAAATTAACAGTGATCATGGATCTTGTATGGCCTGAAACTCAGCAGATAATAACATTTTTTGGAGGGAGGAGGGAAATGAATTAAACATTTGTTTTGAGGGAGGCACTTCATGCGCAGCAGAATCTGGAACAGGTTGGATAGAACTGCAAAGCTGGGAAAAGACTGTCTGCCTACTATCCCAGGCAAAAGGCACAAGCTTGACACCTTGGCTTAACTGCAGTGGTGAGGGTTGCTTGATGCCACCGTGGCATGGACTGAGCAAGAGCTCCTGCCAGTCCTGCTCAGTCCATGGCACGGCAGCACCAAGCAACCCTCACTGCTGCAGTTAAGCCAAAGTGACAAGCTTGCACAGGACTCTTTGTGAGGTGCGAGCTTGGAATTTTATGGTGACTAAATGTACGATCATTATTATTTAAACTTGATTTTGTGTGTGCTCGACTTTTTACCTTATGTGTGGATTTCATTATTAGTGTGTACATGTACATGCACATACCATAGAGGGAGTGAGGTGAGGAGACCCAGGATCTAGTCCTCCCTTAGGTGCAGAAGCCACCTGGCTGGCCTTGGACTGATTGCTCCCTCTCAACCCAAATCCATGTCATGCTTTCTGACAAGCTGACCAATAAACAAAATTTCTTGTGGCATTATGAATTGATAGCTTCACTGTAAGATCTAGGTGAGCACAGTACAAAAACAAACAGTTGCTGCAATCAAGGAGGAGAAATGCTAAGGAAAACAACAACAAACAATTGCAGGACAGTACCACTGGTGTCTTCTACTGTAGGTTGGACATGTACTGTATATCCCCCATAGATCATATGCCTGCCTTTGCTTCATATGGCAATCTTGCTGATGTTAGCTAAGGGGTGGTATGATTGCTTCATACCGTGTGTCAGGTTCACCGTTTCAATGTTGCTGTACATCGTAACGGTTCGCATGCCAGAGTGTTGACGCGCGTTCCTGGCTGGGAGGGTGCTGCTGATAAACCTTGTACGGGGAGTTGTGTCTGCCTGTGCCATGGAGGAATGTGTTTTGGTTATCTCTTTAATGTCAAGGTCTTTTTGCCCGTTGATCAGCAGAGCTCGTTAGGAGCACCTGGGAATGTGGGATGGTAATGAATGAAGGGGGTGGGTGGGACTCTGTTTGAAGTGGGGCTATTTAGTTTGACTTTAGGCATGCTCTTCTCATTCTCAGCTTTCTTTCTGTTTGCACTCTATTCTAAATAAAATCAGAACCTAAACTTTGATTTTGAGTCTGAGCATTTTATTTGGGTTCAGGCAATCATTACACCGTGCTTGAATTCTTTTTCTTCTTCTGTCATCATCTAATACTATATTTGAATTATTTCTAATACATAGTCAGGTAATAAGCTTTCCAAGCTTTTCAGTGGTTCCACCTTAGAATCAGCATCCAGATTTTTTTATTTAATTCAACCTATTTATAGCTACATTTATTTTGTGAATAAGGCACAGAAAGCACAGTTTATTAATAATCCTTGACAGAGCACAAGGCTTTTCCTTTATAGACAGAAACGATTAAACTACTCAAAAAGAAATAAAACATTAAAAAGAGGAAAGCACTGATGCATATTGATTACAATCTTTGACATGTTTAAAATCTTTGATCTGGGTAAAAGATCCAAATGACCTTTCAATTATGAGCTCATTAAAAGGTCCTGGGCTTGTCCTATGTCTCTCAGTGCAAGAGAAGTTTCCCTCTAAACAGGAATAAACACAGTTGTTAAAGCCAGTCTATTTTTGTATCTACAGAATGTATTGGTTGTATTTCCGATATAAAAATGGATCCCCATTGAATGAATTTGCTTTGCTAGATGGAAGAATGTGTATGAACATGGTATAATATGGAGGGTAAGCTGAAATTAGCAGCCATTCAAAATAGTTTTCTTTTTAAATACTCCTTGAGGTTCGTTTGTTTTTTTTAATTGAAACACTGAAATCTTTTTGAACTTAGACCAGGATGATATTGTCTCCTGCTTCTTTTTAAATAATTTTCTCTCTCTCAGCTTAATTGACTTTACAAGGGTGTTGTGAGGATAAAAAATAGATCTCATTTACATTCCCTGACATGTTTGCAGTAAGTGTAACATATGCAGATAAAAAAGCTGAATGCTAGCTATGAGAATATCCAAACTACTAACTATGATCTAATTTATAATGAGAATATTTATTATAAAGATTTGCTCACATAACATCAAAGTTGCAACAATAAATGAAAAAAAATAGTATATTACTGTGGAGCAGAAACTGTTCTGTGGTACAACTGTCAAAGAAGAGTTAAATGGTTGAACAGTATAGGAGAATATGCATATGTCTGTCTGTTTCTTTTGTCTGCTTATACCTTTCAACTTTCTAAAATACAAATTATACACCAGCTGACTTAACGGACGTCTTCTCTCTGTTGTCAACTGATGAACCTATATGCTGATTTCTCAGATTAAAAAAAATCAGGAAAATTGTCTGAAGATGCTTACATTCCACTATAGCATACTGTGGCATATTTCCTCTTCTGAAAACATATGGTGCTATGTGCATAAAGACCACTCTGGAGATTTGCTGTAATTATGTCATGATGGGCTTATTGTTATGGGTTTGACAGCTTTTCTTACATTTCTACCTGCTTTGTTTGAGAGCAGCTGCTCACTTCAAGCCGCCTGTCACTGTCTGTTTCTAGAAGCAGAATGAAGAAATGCTTTGGAGGGAGAACAAAGCAGAACAAAAGAAGGGAGTCAATCCAACCCCACTGTGGGGACTTAGTGAAATTAGTAGTAGCTACTTGATTATTTACTGATGGTGGTAGCAATATAAAAAAGGATCCCTGAAGCCTTTAGAGCTGGCAAAAGGATGAATGTTCTCATATCTCTTTATCCATCTTACCTCATTTCCATTCTTTTGGTGAAAATGTGGTGGTCCTCTTTGAAAGCCATGATGAATTCCCATTGGCCTTGCAATTACAGCTGGGAACACTTAGAGTGTCATGCAACTTTGCCATACTGCAAGTTTCTCTAACCCATCAAATTGTGGTGGATTTTGGCGGTGCCGCTGGTTCTCAGGAAGGAGGGAGCACATTCCAAGGAGGTGGAGGAGATAAATGGAGGCACAGTCTGGGAGGCAATGGTGGGAAAATGGAGAGATTCAGGATAGCCCCACCCCAGAGTCTCCCAGGTTATTTCTTTTTCTTTTAAAAATATTTAATAGTCAGAGGAAAGCTGGATCAGCAAGACAAAGGAAGAAGGTGCTCATTTTATTATTGGTACTTTGAAAGCATTTTGCTTCACCATAGCAAAATTCTGTTTATAACCAAGAAAATGAAACAACCTGTGTTCCTTCCTCATCATTATAACATAATCATAAGTTAAGTGAATGTAAATATGAAGTTGCACATAGTCTTTTCTAAGGACTGGCAAACATCTTTTTAAAACCTAGAACCACTTGTAAAGCATAGCATGACAGCAGGCACAGGAAAAAGAAGAGAAAATATACATGGCTGTCTAAAGGACCCACCAGCATTTTGAATTCCCCAGCTGTGCATCTTCCTACATCCCATCTTCCCTGTGTAGAGGGATTGTCTGACTTTCCAGAAAGGATTTTCATGGGGTGCTGTCCTTCTTTTATGACATTCTTATTGACATTATGAGTTGAGTAAAGCTGAGAGACTGCAGATGACCAATATTATCCACTGAGCTTCATGGTTGAACTGGAATTAGGACCCTGATTTCCATATCCAAACTCTAAGACCATATCCACAACACATCTCTGGTTCCTACTGTACTTTTCTAATCTAGGTATGGCCTGAATTATTTAGTAAGAAGTCAAAAGAGAATCAAAGTCTGTGGGACTTCTTGTGTTTAATACCTCCGGAAGGTATTTCATTAGAGCCCTAGATACCCATTTGGTATTACTTACCCCTACTTAGCATGCAATCATGAAGCCATTATTTACTCTCACTTACCAAAGCTGTTTATTGCAAAATGCCAGTTGGACTGCTTCTTAGTAAGTGGTTTCCTAAGTGCATCTTAAATTTCCACGATTGTTGATCTATTGCTTGCTATCCACAAAATCTGCCCTTGGCTTTACTAAAGGGTTCTCCCAGAGAAAATGATCAAGGCATTATAATTAATCTTGCTATCCATCATTTATATCCCAAATACATAATATATACAGTACATGCTTTTCTTAAGGAGAGAAAGAGAGCTGCCAATTTTGTGCATTATACAAGCTGTGCAAAATTGATATAGTGCTTTTTCCCCCTCCAGTTTTCATAGTGATGAGTGTACAGGGAACTAGCATATCTCTCTGTGCATGTTTTCCTTTTTCACACGTTAACTCAAAAGGCACAAAATACTGACACACGTTACTGGTATTTTCTTTCGGAGGGATTGAGGTAACGATCTCTTCTACTGTACCAAGATAACTAAGGAATACTAGCTATCTTCTCTGATAGGGAAAAATAAGTTGTAATATAACACCTTATATCCTGGTCTTCCAAAGCAGAACGCTGGTAAGATTAAATCCTGTGATTTAAGGGAAGACTTTATCATGTGCCTAATTTGTTTAGCCAAAAATGCTAGGACTGAGGCCACAATCCTAAATCTCCTTATTTGGAAGCCTTGCCAATTACTTTGGGGCTTTTCTCAGAATACATTTGTATGGGGTTGTGCTGTTGTAAAGTTTTAATTACTGGGAAACTTCAGAATATTGAATAAGATCAACGAAGCTATGGAATCAGATCCTAATATTTTGTTACAGCTGCATTCAATAATATGATTTTATTAGACATTGGATTCAATCCTAGTATGTATACTTACTTGGGAATATATCCTTTAGAAGCAGGATATCATTATAAGTTTAAATCCCTTGTTCAGATTGCATTCACTTTGATTCTGGTCAGGCTCTGTTCAGTCAATGGGGTCAAATAGTGACTGAAAAGGAGGCTGGGGGCATTACAGAGGCACAGATGCTTGAATGAAGAATAAAACTCCCCTTGAGGCTTTTCAAATGCTTGCAGTGAACAAGGGCAAGGCAGAGGTTCAGTGCTCATCCTTGATGCACTCTAATATAAACAAATTTTCTCCTTCACTCCTATGTGGAAATTTCACATTAGGGGAAATTCTTGTAATCAGGACAAACCTTACCCACTGCCACTGAGAGTGGGTCCCACTCAGTTCCTACACGCTGATGCCAGCCAGCGTACTGCTGTTATCAAGGAATCCTTAAAACTTACACACCTTTCCTTCCACTACAGCCAATCCATCATTATGGGAGTAGATTTAATACTGATGAACTGCAAGATAAACAGCCCAAGATTTCTCTCTCTGAGCCCTGGGCATCAAATAAGTGGCAAAGCTGACCAAGTGTTGTATTATTTCCCCAATTTCCCATCAAACCCAATTTAAAATAAAAACCCCTCTGTAAAAGATCAAGAGTAGGTTTTATATTTGAAGTTCCCTTTGTAAAGCAAGAGCTTGGGTGACTAAATCTATCAGTCCTGGTAGACAATGCATTTATGTGGCTGATTTTTTCTCCCAAACCTCCACTACTAATGATGTGCTGCTTAAGATTACTGTCAGAGACTCAGCAATATATGGTGCTCTGAGGCAATGTCACAGCAGCCTACAGCTGAAGTCATTTTTTTGCTAATAAGATGGGATGCTATTATTGTATTATCAGTGTGTGGTCTCACACATACTTACCCCATTGCACTAATTTCACTCATTCTTGTCTGAAGGACTACTCACTCTGCAACATCTATCTGTATCACTTACAGTCAGTTGTTCTGCTTAAAAAAGGAAGAATTGTATTGACTTGACAAACAGCTCCATCTTAATCAAATAAGACTTTTTTTCTCCACTATGCACAGTGAGCCCAAACTTGATTACAAAAGATCTCCGGTCATTTAACTCTGACAAATTATTACCAATCATTTGATGCACAGAAAGACTTGCAAGAAAGTCTTCAATGTACTGTAAGTAAATTCTCCAGATAAACTTTGTAATATGTGCATTTCTCCCCAAAAAGTGAACACACGACCCACTCTTTTCAGCCCATTTACTCAGGAATATAAAGCTAGCACCTACTTTAAAACCTCCATCTGTATTTGATTGACAGAAGTATAATGAAAGTTCCTTCAAGCAAAACAGAATCACCCTGTTTGCTCCCACCTTTGAGGCTAGGTGCTGAGCTGCTTAATTTTGGGCAGGGCTAACAGGAAGTGACAGCACAATGCCATTCCAGAGAAAGTTGATTTTAAATAATTCAAATGCTGGAAGAGCTGAAATTCTGACAGTTCTGACTGCATTCCCATTGGCATACAGAAAGACTAAAACTGGACCTCCAATAAAAGACACAGTGCAATCCAGCGAAACAGGAGAAGTATACACAGAAGCAGAGCTACAAAAATCCATTAACTCAAGCACTATTAGTAACTAACAATACGCTCTTGTGATGTTTGGGTGCTAAGAAAGAAGGAAACAGTTTTTCGTCCTGCAATATGTACTACATTGGAGTGAAAGCTACCTTCACCTGTGTTTTCATTTCTGAACCTAGACAGAGGAACCCCAAGCAGTTGATCGGTTTATACTGTGATGCCTGTATGCCTCTCTTGATCAATGAACAAGGTGATATACATGTCTGCATTCATGTGGGACTGTTCCATTTTATTAGAATAATGTATGTTGTTGCCCCAACTATCTGCTTGCCAATTACTTCTTTCTCAAGTTAATTCCATATAGTAGTAGATTCATATTGGAAGGCCAGTATTTAAATATTAGAATACTATTTGTTTCTCTTTATGGTCAAAGATACAAACAAACCAGCAAATCAGAAAACAATACACCAATTATAAATATCAAGATATTTGCATATTTATATTGTTGTTTATTCGTTTAGTCGCTTCCGACTCTTCGTGGCTTCATGGACCAGCCCACGCCAGAGCTTCCTGTCGGTCGTCAACACCCCCAGCTCCCCCAGGGATGAGTCCGTCACCTCTAGAACATCATCCATCCACCTTGCCCTTGGTCGGCCCCTCTTCCTTTTGCCCTCCACTCTCCCTAGCATCAGCATCTTCTCCAGGGTGTCCTGTCTTCTCATTATGTGGCCAAAGTATTTCAGTTTGGCCTTTAATATCATTCCCTCATGTGTCTGCTCTTGACTATTTTATTGAGATTTGTCATTGCTCTTCTCCCAAGGATTAAGCATCTTCTGATTTCCTGACTGCAGTCAGCATCTGCAGTAATCTTCGCACCTAGGAATACAAGGTCTTTCACTGCTTCTACATTTTCTCCCTCTATTTGCCAGTTATCAATCAAGCTGGTTGCCATAATCTTGGTTTTTTTGAGGTTTAGCTGCAAGCCAGCTTTTGCACTTTCTTCTTTCACCTTCATCATAAGGCTCCTCAGTTCCTCTTCACTTTCAGCCATCAAAGTGGTATCATCTGCATATCTGAGATTGTTAATGTTTCTTCCAGCAATTTTAACTCCAGCCTTGGATTCCTCAAGCCCAGCATGTCGCATGATGTGTTCTGCGTACAAGTTGAATAGGTAGGGTGAGAGTATACAGCCCTGCCGTACTCCTTTCCCAATCTTAAACCAGTCCGTTGTTCCGTGGTCTGTTCTTACTGTTGCTACTTGGTCGTTATACAGATTCCTCAGGAGGCAGACAAGGTGACTTGGTATCCCCATACCGCTAAGAACTTGCCACAATTTGTTATGGTCCACACAGTCAAAGGCTTTAGAATAGTCAATAAAACAGAAATAGATGTTTTTCTGAAACTCCCTGGCTTTTTCCATTATCCAGCGGATATTGGCAATTTGGTCCCTAGTTCCTCTGCCTTTTCTAAACCCAGCTTGTACATCTGGCAATTCTCGCTCCATGAAGTGCTGAAGTCTACCTTGCAGGATCTTGAGCATTACCTTACTGACATGTGAAATGAGTGCCACTTTCGATAGTTTGAACATTCTTTAGTGTTTCCGTTTTTTGGTATGGGGATATAAGTTGATTTTTTCCAATCTGATGGCCATTCCTGTGTTTTCCAAATTTGCTGGCATATAGCATGCATTACCTTGACAGCATCATCTTGCAAGATTTTGAACAGTTCAGCTGGGATGCCATCAAAGCTATCCCCGATATTGTTATCCTTCCTATACAGATCTTCCGTATATTCTTGCCACCTTTTCTTGATCTCTTCGTCTTCTGTTAGGTCCTTGCCATCTTTGTTTTTGATCATACCCATTTTTGCCTGGAATTTACCTCCAATGTTTCTAATTTTCTGGAAGAGGTCTCTTGTCCTTCCTATTCTATTGTCTTCTTCCACTTCCGCGCATTGCTTGTTTAAAAATAATTCCTTATCTCTTCTGGCTAACCTCTGGAATTTTGCATTTAATTGGGCATATCTCCCCCTATCACTGTTGCCTTTTGCTTTCCTTCTTTCTTGGGCTACTTCTAGTGTCTCAGCAGACAGCCACTTTGCCTTCTTGGTTTTCTCTTTCTTTGGGATGTATTTTGTTGCCGCCTCCTGAACAATGTTGCGAACTTCTGTCCAGAGATCTTCTGGGACCCTATCTACTAAGTCCAGTCCCTTAAATCGATTCTTTACCTCCACTGCATATTCCTGAGGGATATTAGTGAGCTCATATCTAGCTGATCTGTGGGTCTTCCCTAATCTCTTGAGTCTGATCCTAAATTGTGCAAGAAGAAGTTCGTGATCAGAACTACAGTCAGCTCCAGGTCTTGTTTTTACCGACTGTATAGATGTCCGCCACCTTTGGCTGCAAAGGATGTAGTCAATCTGATTTCGGTGTTGTCCATCTGGTGAAGTCCATGTATAAAGCCGTCTCTTAGGTTGTTGGAAGAGAGTGTTCGTTATGTAGAGTGAGTTGTCTTGGCAAAATTCTATCAGCCTATGTCCTGCTTCATTTTGTTCTCCCAGGCCATGTTTACCTGTAATTCCAGGTGTCATTTGACTGCCCACCTTAGCATTCCAGTCTCCCGTGATGAAAATAACATCTCTTTTAGGCGTGTTGTCCAGTAGGTGCTGCAGATCTTCATAGAACTGCTCTACTTCAGCTTCTTCAGCATCTGTGGTTGGGGCGTATATTTGGATCATTGTGATGTTAGATGGCTTGCCCTGAATTCGAATTGAGATCATTCTATTGCTTTTTGGATTGTATCCAAGCACTGCTTTAGCCACTTGACTATTAATTATGAAGGCTACTCCATTTCTTCTGTGGTCCTCTTGTCCACAGTAGTAGATCTGGTGGTCATTTGATGTGAAGTGGCCCATTCCAGTCCATTTCAGTTCGCTGATGCCGAAAATGTCTATCTTTAATCTTGACATCTCACCAATCACCACATCCAATTTGCCCTGGCTCATAGTTCTTACATTCCAGGTTCCAATGGCGTGTTGATCCTTAGAACATCGGATTCGCCGTTCACCACCAGCACCGTCGGCCGCTAACCGTCCTTTCGGCTTTGAGCTAGCTGCGTCATCACGTCTGGGGCTAGTTGAACTCATCCTCTGTTCCTCCCCAGTAGCATTTTGACCATCTTCCGACCTGGGGGTCTCATCTTCCGATGGTATACCGACATATCTCTGGTTGTACTGATCCATTTAGTTTTCACGGCAAGAATACTGGGGTGGGTTGCCATTACCTTCCCCAGGGATCGCATTTAGTCTGACCTCTCTGTCATGACCTTCCCGTCTTGGGTGGCCCTTCACGGTTTAGCTCATGGCATCATTGAGGTGCTCAAGCTCCAGCACCACAACAAGGTAACGATCCTTTGTTGAAGGCGTATTTATATACAGTACACAAAGCCCTGAGGTTCCCCAAATTGCTATGCAGACAGTTGCACAATAATAAGTGCAATACGTTTGGTGTGTTTTCTGGAAATATCTGGAGATCTGTCTGCTAATAGTAGAAGAGTATTCTTCTCCTCTGAGCTGGCATGAAAATGGGTTAGAAGTATTTTTAAATCAGCTTGCTTTATTGAATAAAAAAGACTACCAAAAGCATGTGGGGACTGTTTCTGTTCCTTCCAACAAAAAGGGGCAGGCATGTTGTTAGATCTTTCAGGCAGCAAGGATGGCAAAATGTTACAATGGGTGACTTTTATGGGCAAACAATATTTGCTAAACATTTAGTGTGGGAGAACAGCCTCCCAAGTAGGCCTGTTCTGTACAAGAGTGTGACTTTACTTAGACTCTTCTGAAAATTGATATTGAGGACCCTTTATTTCAGATCAGACCTAAGCTCTTTTCTGATAAGCAAGGTCATGTAGTGAGCTGATAGCCCACAGCACTGCAAATCTATGTGATGCCAGACTTCTATATGGTCATAAAATTGCCCTGCAGAATTAGATAGACTAAAATATTACAAACATATTTACACCAATATTTCAGAAGTCAGAGCTGCATGTCAGTCACCATGGAAATCAGGCCAGACTGTAATCTCAGCAAGGAATACAGTACACAGCGGAGTATCCACAGCAGAGTTCTCAATATATAGATTGCACTGCTACGATTGGGGTTAAGTCAACAGTGGTAGATCAGAGTGCTGTATAGCAAGTGGCTGATGATCTTGGCTTTGAAAACTTTCATGGCAGGAAGGAACTGACTATTGACACTTTGGTAAAATGCAAAAATTAATTTAAATGTTGGCGCTTTCATTTTTTCATATAAATGTTGAGAAGATTTCAGACATAATTAAATTTGGATTATACTAAAATCAGTAGGTTTATATTAATCATGACTGAGGAAGGAAGTAGCTGGGAATGAAAGCATGAAAGAGGACAATTTAAAAATCATAAAGAGGAAGTAATGTAAAATTTGGATTAAGGTATAACAACAACAACAACAACATAGAAAGGCCATGAGGAACACAACTGGTGAAATATTCTGGCCAGGATTTTAAAACAAGAGTTGATCAGTTAAGTGGTTGGAGAATGTCAGTAGGAAAATTACAGTCAGGTCAGTTTGAAAGGGAGGTAAAGAAATTGGAAGGTTGGTTTGTGGCTATTTAACTAACAAATGAGCTAAGACAACCCAGGTACCAGCAGCACCCACCTAACCTGCTCAGTATAAAAGTTTGAAAGGCCTTCTCGAATATCGAGAGGTTTGAGACATTCCTCATCTTGAGAGGCAAGGTGTTCTAAAGAGCAGGGGGCAGCCACCAAGAAGTCATATTGTCAGCCCCACCATATCACCTCCTATGGGTTGGGAACCTTCAATGTTCCCATAGTAGTGGTAAAATACTAATGATGAAGGACTCTGATTACCCCAATATGTGTCGGGATACAAATTCTGCCAAGCATGGTCCTTCCAGGAACTCCTTATTTATTGTGATATATTGGAAATATAAGAAATATTGTAAAATATTCCTTGTTTATTGTGATGAAAGAGAATTGAGAAGGAAGTTCCTTCCTTCTCTAAGTGAGGAACTAGAAGTAGCAGGAGGAAAGTGAGCATATAATGCTGGAATCCTTAACTTTATGAGAAAAGGAGCTTAAAGTGGGAGATACTAAAAGCACAGTTGCAAACAATTCCAGTGAGAAGAATAGAGGACAGCATAAGAAACGTATACAGCAGCATAAGAAGTGTATATGGCTATATCAAAAGCTTAATAAAGATCCGTAAAACAAAAACTAAAACCAAGAATAGAGAGGTCATCAAGATACAGCTACCCCACAACTTCAGAGATGTTGTCAGGAAAGCTAAAGCTCAGAATAAGCCGAGATTCGCAAAGGATGCTAAGAACTACCAAAAGAACTTTTTAGATCTCTTCAAAATAGAAGAAAGAAAAAAATAATAATTATACCAACTTCTCAATGAAGATAAAATGGTAACAAAGAAAAGGTGGTGCTACTTAGCTCTCGTTTTGGTTCAGTCCTCACCAGTAAAAGAATATGTTATCCATCAGGCAATTGTGAAGAAAAAGAGGAGGAGAAAGATTGAAACTTCAGACTGGAAAAAAACAACATGATCAGGGAATAGGGAATGCTATCTATTTACTTCAGATGAGTTTAACTGTATCCCAGATCCCAGGATAGTTAAGGAATTAGCTTATGGTTTGGCCAAACCATTAGATACTCTTCTTAAGAAATCCTGGAAAACTAGTAAAGGCCAGCTGAGCAGAGGAGGGCAAATGTGTCTGCTTTCAAAAAGGGGCAAAAGAGAATCCAGGAAATTAAAAACTAATCACTCTGGGGAAATCCTAGAGCAGATCATAAAAATATCAACCTCTAAGTACCTTGAAAACATTGGGGAAATCAGGGAAAATCCCATAGTAGCCTGTAGGTATTGTATGTAGTAGACATTATATATTTTAATTTCAGCAACGTATTGAAGAATGTACTCCAAGATATTCTGATTAACAAGCCAATTGAGTGATGGCTGGCTTGACAATTAGATAGCTACACAGGTCACACAAAAAACATATACAATGTGTGTTCATCAGTGATTCCTCATCAAGCTGGAGTGAGATATTGCATGGGATTCCACAAGGTTGAGTCTTGAGTTTTGTATTCAATATTTTAATTAATGATGTCAAAGAATGCAATCTGCAAATGACATAAAATGGGGTGGGACTTCTAATTACCCCAAAATACAGAATAAAACTCAGAATGAATTTACTAAAATAGAGAAATCAGCTGAAAATAACATAATGAAATTTGAGACAAGTGCACATTTGGTCTTGAGAAAAGAAGACTGGGGGAACACCATAGTGAGCTTCCAATATCTGAAAAGGTGTCATACAGAAAAAGGTCAAGACCTATACTCTATTCCAGAATGCAGAATACAGGATAATGGATTTAAGTGATGGGATTAAATGTTAGAAAATATTCCTAAAAGTAAGAGAAGTCTGATAGTGCAACTAATCATCCAGAAAGAAGTGGTCTCCCCATGTCTTGGATATGTTTAAATGGAAGCATCTGTCAGGGATGCTTTATTTTAGATTTCTTCACTGAACTTTGGGTTGAGTTCAATGATCTAAATGACTTCTTCCAATTCTGTTATTCTACGACTTTGGAATTCCAAGTACAATTAAGCTATTTTAATGTAGTATTTGAAAATAATTATTTATTCCCTTTTGAAAATGATTCTGTTAATAAAGTTGTAGTTCTGTGGAATTAGAAAGACTGTCTCTTGTGATGGCAATCTTATGCTTTGATATAATACCATGTTACCAAGTTGAATAGTGCTTCAGGGAATCCATTGTGATTGCAGTGATTGATTTTTTTTAAAGTCTGCTTGGGAATATAAAAAAACTGGTAGGTTGTAAATCTTATAATAATAAGATATAGTAATTTAATAGCTTATATGATCTGATAACAATAGTAGTATTAATATTAAAAAGACAAATTAAAAAATTGGCTTGAAAACTCACATGGAATGATGAGTTAAACCACAATACCTATTTTTTCACAAAACATTTACTGTAAAAATCCAGAACTGCTAGCCTGATTATGGGATTTGTTTGTTAAATATAAAGGAAGGTTGGTGATGCTATCACAATAATTATTTTAATGTACTCCTTTAATGTCAGTGGAAGAGAAGACAAACTTCAGTTGATATCTAGCATATTATATAGGAAGGCACTCAGAGGATCAATATGAAAATGCTCAGCTTTTATATATATTGTTGTTGCTGGTTGTATTAAAATTGTTACAATTGATATATTTGCAGTGTAGGGATAAATAATTACCCAACTTTTTTTCTTTTTTTTTTCTGGAACAACATCGTTGAATTATGTGCACTTATTTAACCACATGTCCATTTATGGAAGAAGGAGCATCTGAAGGGCAGCTATAAACATGTTTCCTTGGTTAGCTATCTCAGGACTCTGATGCTCACAAAATACCTCTCCTTGATTATAACATAGGAAACAGGTTTTCTATCTCGAAACATTAGCTTACATGACAACCAGATGTCTAAGGAGTAAAAGAAAACAGAAACAGAAAAGGGGAGAAAATAGATGCACAGATTTGTGGGGGTCTCTCTCATTTCTTACCTATTTTCATTCCTTAAGTCTAGGGCAGGGGTCCCCAAACTCTTCAGCTCATCAACCTCTTCATGAAGTTTCAGATTGTTCATTGACCCCCCAAACATTTATTATATGAGAATAATTTAATAAATGCTACTTTAATAGTACTACAAACAACAACAATAACAGATAGTCCCATCAAACCCTGGGGGTCAGTATTGACCACTTTGAAGAACCCTAGTTTGGAATAACTGAAAAGTAACCCAGGAGTAATTGTAATAACATTTTATTATTGTATAAAGACAACAGGTAACTTATGAGTGAACGTGCAAAATACAGAAATATATTGCAATTATTTCTCTACCCAACAAAAAAATAGAGTCATAAAAAAAGAAAAGGAAAGAAGAAAAAATTCCCATCATGTAATTATGACAATGATGGGAAGGTAATATTACCTTGCTTATGTTATTTTAAGTAAATCACTTGTGGTAAAAGAAAAAAAAATTTTTTTACTACTTATGCCCACTTTCATATAGCTGTCTGATTCACCTGGTTAAAGCACAAACTTCTCACATGATAGCAATATGTTTATTCCTGATTTCCCCCAGTATCCCCAGTCACAGTGGTAATGAAACCTGGAATTATGTGGGGGTCAGTCAAGAATTAGAATGATGTCAGCCTGTAAGAGTATAGAGGATGGCCTTGACAGAGAGAGGAAAGATCTATTACCAAGGCAACCTTGACATAAACATGGCCTAAGCCCATACAAAATAGCGTTTTATGAAAATGCCTAAGATAGGTACTCCCCCCCTCCCCAATTAATATGGATACTAAGGAGAGAGGAGAGGAAGCACATTCAGACTTGCAAGATTGTGTTAGTATAGCCATTCTAATACAAGTAATTTTAGGCCTATGTGATGTCTGTTTCTTGATCTGGACTACCCTGTAGGGCTGATACAGCCCTTCAAGGTAGGCCAAAGCAGGAAACAGAACTGCACAGGTTTGACTGAAATTTTAGTTCCTCTGTTTCCCTGGCTTAAAGCATGCTTTTGTTTGTTTAAGCATTTCTGCATAGTTTCTCTATGGTCATCTCTGTGGCTCACTATAGATGGATTAGGACAGGCTGTATACATAGTAGTTTAGGATCATACTGACTAATTTACAACAAACTCAGCTAATGCCCTTGACTAATTAGCCAGAGTACTAGGCTCCAAACTGAAGATGATGTAAAAAACTTTCTAAGAACATTTGAGAGAAGAGCCTTAGCTACTGGGTGGCTCAAGAATATTAGGGTCTACAGGAGCATTTACCGCATTTGGCAGCAGAATGCACTAGTTTCCAAGATGCTGGCATTATCACAAATCACAAAAATGCTTTTGGGAACCTCAGACTATCATCTAACTAGGCCACTTGGTGGGAAAATATAATCACTGGTAGACTGGTCATGACCTCAAGAGATTTTTTCCTTTGTTTGCTCAGCAAGCCAGCTCACATATGGATTTGTTGAAAAAGACTGGTCGTAACAGAATGAAAAAGATGATGAAAATGGTAGAAGTAGCATCCTTTGACCTGCACGTTGAGTTACAACATCTTTTTGAGCAAATATACCTTACCAACTCAATAGGAATACATCCAATACAGGAGGAAGGCAGGAAGATGGCAGCAAGGCAGCAACCTTTATAACAAGCCTAAAGTCTTCTCAACTACTTTCTGTTCCATTTTACTGTCCTACTTTCACATCACTTTATCCTCTCTTACCTTTGTTTATTTATTTTACTATGTTTACTACTGTCATTATTGGTTAGTCCCTCTACAGAGAGAATATTTGTACTGCTACTATGGGGAAAAGAAAGAAGAGACAGGGTACACCTGCAACACAGGCTTCATCCAAGCCTATGAAACAACAGAAAGTGGACAGATATACAACAAGCAAGCAAGTCCCTCCTGTAGGTAACAGCATCCCACTTTGTCTATCTGATAGGTATGATTCCCTAGAGTGGGACTTGCAAGCTCATATTGAAAGTCATCCACTTATAGATCTTTCCTCCTCCTTGAGAGAGGATGTTCCTTCCCCTCAGACTGTGGCCATTGCTCAGTGGCCATATGGCTCACACAGGATGGGGATGAGGATTTAAATACTGAATCTCTTAAAAGAGTAAATACGCTTGATTATGTGACAAGACATAGTCTCTTGATGGCACAAACTGTTCTTTCAATCTTCGACCTGCTGACTACGGTTAAAAATAAATTAGATTCTTCAAAAGAGTCTCTTGCAAACTTCACTGAGAGCCAATGCAACAAAATTATCCATTCTGCCAAAGCAAATGATTTGTGCCTGAAATGTCCCTTACAAATAGCCAACAGAGGAAAGGAGGTCCCCATCTGTGAACTTAAGCCTGCGAAAAGGTTGTAAGAGAAAAAAACAGAGAAGGCTGAGCAATCTCACACAGAACGGTGAGAGGCAAACTCAGAAGGGCTAGAAGCTTGTAGAAGGCAAATGTCTCCAAACTAATCAGATAATTTTGCACATCTTAAACAATGGAGTAAATGAAGGCAGATGGGGATCTAAAAAAGTTGCCATCCAGGCTTTAAGCCTGCTATTGCACTGTGAAAGACTTGACTTACAAAAGGTGGAATGGCTTCTGTAGTCAAATCTTGCTGACATTTGGGCAACTACATTCTCCAGCATGCTGTTTAAGATGAAACCCTTCCTGGGCATCTTTTCCAGGTCTCATTTTCCACTCAAAGGAAATCAGCCCACTTCTGACTCAATTCAGCCAAGAGTGTGCTGGCATATTACTATTATTATTAATTAAATTTAAACTCAAAAGGGTGTCAAAGAAGAAAGCATTTTGGCCCCCCTACTTTTAAATTTTTACACCAATGGCATGATAAGTTGTGTAAATGATTCAAATTTCCATCCTTCTAAGTTAAGGGATCGCCGCATCGCCCTGCTGCTTTATACAGACAATAATGTAGCCTCTATCCCGGATAATATGAGGCCTTAAAAGAGCTTTGGGAGTACTTGCCCAATAGAGCAATAATGATCACCTTTCAATAAATTAAGAAAAATCTAAGATTATGATGTTTGCCAAGAGGTTGAAGCCCAGCTCATAATGGTCACAAGATAGAACAGGTGAACAGATCACCTGTTTCAAATATCTAGTAGTAGTCCGACATACCATTGGCTCGAGGAAAGCTCGCTGCGAATATGCCACAGGTTTTGTGCTGCAGCATGTAAGATCTGCAAATTTTGACAGTTCAAGCTCCTGCTGTATAGGTGCATTTTATGTAATTTTAGATACTGCCATATTTTATGTAATCTTAGATGTTATCACATTTACAGCCTAGACTAAGATTACTTTTCTTTTACTTTACTTGTGAACCTTTGGCCCCCTTATCCATTTATTTCATCTGGAAATGAATTTTTATCTACTGGCTTTTTAACCTAGACCACCTTATAGACCACCTATGGACATATTTCTTGTATGGGTCTGAGACTGCAGTAAAGAATGACTGACTGGCTCAAGAGATTGATGGAATTCATCAATCTCTTCTGAAAATTAAATCATTCTCAGCTGAAAATTAAAATCAGCTAAATTGGCTTATTTTTGAATCATACCCTGCTCCAGTGATTGTTTTTCATGGAGGACATAAACCACTGACTACTGCAATGGAATCTGGCACCACAACCATTCACTTTTATGGAGTGCCTCTATGAAGAGCAAGTTTAGTTATTTTTTATTTATTATCCACATTGCTATTGCTGCCCATCTTGCCCCCAATGGGCAAAGAATGTGGCATTGAAGACACATAAGACCTCCCTTAAACCCACTGATTATGCCACAGACAGAAAGCACAAAGCACAGGAGCAGGTTGAAGGCAGTGTTATTGAATGAATGACTGCAAAGCTGTCCCTGTGGTTGGAAGACACAAGCAATTGTGCAGAAATACCAGGCAGAGTATTGACTCAGTAGGAAGGAATAAGGAATATTTCAAAGGAATGTGTTGATCATGGCTGAGTTTGATGGGAAAGAGCACTCTCTCAGCAGACAAGACACAATAACCTTGAAACCACTATTTAAGATATGTCTCTTCAGCCTGAAGATAAGGCCTCACTTCTTTTGGACTTGGAGCGTATTCCTCCAAGTGGCAGATATGACTGGAATGCTGTTGCTCAAGTTTGCAGTTTCTTCTTTACAGGTTTTATTATGTACAGGCAGCACAGAAATTTATTCTCCGTCTTTCACAAAGTCCAAAACTGGCAACCTACTATAACTCTTTGTATCACAAGACTCCCAGTTATAGAAGTGATCCTTGACTCCGCTAGCAACCCTGGCAACAGCCATGTTATACTCATTGCATACAGTTATATACTTTATGCACTAAATTACTATTCTTAACTTTACTAATATTATTATGTTTGGGGAGTATTAGCTGATTTAATGTATAATTTTATTGTTATAAACTGCTTTAAACTAGCATTTAAAGCTGATGAAGGGAATATCCCTTTTCAAATAAAGAAACATCTTTAGACTATTTTATCAGTCCCTAAAGGTTGGAAATTATGTATAAATATACACACACACACACAAATGTTTATGTGTGTATACGCATTCATGTGCAATAATTTTTTTTTTTGGTTAAAATTACATTCGTAGTTATTTTGGGTAAGAGATAAAGAAAATTGTCATATATAAACTCTAAGCAAATGTAGTTGAAGAATATCTTTTTATATATTAAACTCGTAGCAAAGTACATTACTGAATATATCCAAAACTATGCTTGGTGAAGAGCAGAGATAGATTTTTTAAATAATTATTTCTTTGGAGTTTATGCATATGAATAGTATTAACTGTCTTGTAAGCTATAATTTGAGACAAGTCTTACCTAAGAATTTCCAAGATTAATGTCACGGGTTGTTCAATTTTATACTTCAAACAGATATTTAGTGAGGTTTCTCTAAGAGAAGGAGGAATGTCTACCCTATACCTGTAATGGGGCTTGTATAAAACAAGCTAAAATTCTTAAATAAAACCACAGTGACTCCACTTTCTTCTCTCCCTGTGATGCATTATAGGATATAACAACTGGTATATCACAGAGGGATAGAGATAGAGACAGAAGAGACCTCATATGTTACCTAGTGTGCACTCTGCTAGTGTAACAGATCTGCACCATAGAAAATACTGCACATTACTGTGAATTCATCTCTGGGGGAGGGAGTGCTTCCAGTGGCCCTTAAAGAGGTGCTGGTGCACCCCCTCCTCAAAAAACCATCACTGGACCTGACCATTCTGGATAATTTTTGTCCAGTCTCCCACCTTCTCTTTCTTGGGAAGGTGGTTGAGAAAGTGGTGGTGTTGCAGCTCCAGAGGGTCCTGGATGAAATGGATTATCTGGACCCTTTTCAGTCAGGTTTCAGGCCCGGATATGGGATGGAAACAGCCTTGGTTGCACTTATGATCTCTGGCGGGAGCAGGATGGGGGTAGTACATCCATCCTTGCTCTCCTTGATCTCTCAGTGGCTTTTGATACCATTGACCATGGTATCCTTTTGGGCCGGCTCAGGGAGTTGGGGGTGGGTGGCGTGGTTCTACACTGGTTTGCCTCCTTCCCCCAGGGCCAGTTCCAATCAGTGTTGATAGGGAGCAAAATATCCGGCCCATGACCCCTACTCTGTGGGGTGCTTCAGGGTTCGGTACTCTCCCCCCTAATTTTTAACATCTACATGAAACTGCTGGTTGAGATTATCCATCATCACGGGATGAGGTATCATCATTATGCTGATGATACTCAATTATACATCTCCATCCTGAGTGAAGTAAGTGAGGCTGTGGCTACCTGCTCAATGCCTGGAGGCTATGTGGGTCTGGATGGGGAACAACAGGCTTCAGCTGAACCCTGGCAAGACAGAGTGGCTGTGGGTTAGAGGCTCCCGGGGATCTGGGAATTTGCCATCTTTGATTCTGGATGGCACTGCCCCAGACAGATCCGGTGTGGAACTTGGGGGTCCTCCTGGACTCATGACTCCTGCTTGAAGAGCAGGTGGCAGTCGTGGCCAGGGGAGCCTTTGCACAACTTTGTGCTCCTCCCCTTCCTGGATTGAGAGTCCCTCCGAACAGTCACTCATGCCCTGGTCACCTCCCGTATAGACTACTGTAATGCGCTCTACATGGGGCTACCCTTGAAGAGTATCTGGAAGCTACAGCTGGTCCACACGAGCAGTCTTGGGAGCCCCAAGAAGGGCACATACTGTAGAACACCACTGCTGCGCGAGCTGCATTGGGTATCAGTTTGCTTCCAGGTCCAGTTCAAGGTGTTGGTAATCACATTTAAAACCCTACATGGCATGGGGCCAGGTTACCTGAGGGACCGCCTCACCCCCGCTACATCGACCCGCCCCACACAGTTAGGCAGAGAGGGCATGTCCATGAGGGATTGCCGATTGGCAGGGTCCAGGAGGAGGGCCTTCTCTGCTGTGGCACCCACCCTTTGGAACATCTTACCCCCGGAGGTAAGACAGGCCCCCACTCTCCTGGCTTCTGGAAGGGGGTGAAGACATGGATGTGCCACTTTGCTTGGGATGGGAGGGGGCATAGACCTTCATTGGGGTGGCTGGCACCGTGACCGTGCCAAGGATAAGGTTTTATTAAGGCCCATTACCATCTTGAATTTTATATTCTATACTTTTGTACCTTTATATTTATGTATATTTATATTTATATCGATTTTGTATTGTATTGTTTTTATTGATTGTTATTTTATGGTCTGTAAGCTGCCCAGAGTCGTCGTGTATGAGATGGGCAGCAGAGAAATTTGATAGATAGATAGATAGATAGATAGATAGATAGATAGATAGATAGATAGATAAATAAGAGAAATGGACAAAATATTTAAGGAGGACAGGCAGGCAGAATTATGGTTATCCTTCTCAAATGTGTAGCAGAATAATTAAGGGTGTAGCTTGGAGAGGGACATCCACAGAAAGGTCATAAAAGTCAAGATGGTGGCTGCAACCAAGCAATTGAAGCCCCACCTCTTTTTCAGAGTGTCACAACACACATAAAAAGGGGAAGGGCTTTTATTGCACGGCTGTGGCCGCCATCTTGACTTTTATGACTCCTCTGGGGAGGCTTTGGTTATATTATATCTAAAAACACAACTTACATTTTTCCCCATGTTCCTTGAAGACATAGGCTACTTTGTTGAGGAACAGTGACACATCAGTGGGAATGAATAGGCCCACAGAGAAATAAGAATGACCTGCAGTGTTTCAGTGGTTCAGCTATCAGGTTTGCACAGTCTGCTGTATCAGCCTGGGGGAAAAGCAGAGGAAGAAGGAATTCCCTATGAACAGAGGAAGTAGAATCACTCCCCAAGTGTGAATGAATGTCTTATGACATGAGCTTTCTTGGAACTGATCAGTTCCTTTGATTCTTATCTGAAGAGAGGTGTATACAGTACATAGCCTTGCTCAATGACCCTAACTGGGACCAGCAACTCTGTCACTAAGTGAAGTTGTTATTAAGTGAACCATGTGACTGTGACCTGCGACCTCCTGCTGCCTTCCCCATTGACTTTGCTTGTCAGAAGCTGGCTGGGCAGGTTGCAAATGACCACATGACCATGGTATGCTGCAACTGTCATAAATGCGTGACGGTTGCCAAGTGCCTGAATAGTGATCACATGATTGTGGGGATGCTGCAATGGTCATAAGTGTGAGGACAGGTCACAAGTCACTTATAGCACCGTTGTAACTTTGAACAGTCGCTAAACAAATGGTTGTTTAGTTAGGACTAGCTGTATATATGTTAGGGGTATGCACCGGAGTTGGCTGAAGTTGAAGTCCTCAATATAATTGGAACAGGTTTGAATTTACCCATTGTGAAGTGGATGAATCCTTCTCCTATTCTGAATATGAGTCTCCTTGAAGCTCCAGCCTTGATCTGTTTCTTTGTTCAACTTTAACAGTTTGTGATGATGTTTTAGGAACTGTGTTAACTAGTCGATCAGCTTAATAATGGATTTAGTTTACAGAAAAGACCATTAAGCTCATATCTTACACTTTTACCTCAGTCCTGACAATCAGCTAACAACCTCCACATTCAGAAAGCGCCATCACCTTCCTCTTGCACATACATACACATTCAACTACTGTACTGTACTGTGTCCAAAATCTGCTACAAATGTCTCAACCCAGGAGACTTCACCACTGATGTACAGTATATGCAAGTAGGAACAATTAATCTATTCTTAAATTTCATCCAGTTCTGTCTCCAAATATGAAAGTTACAGGCAGTTATAAGACATAACTTAAAATCCTCCACACCGATTTGTGGTTAAACATTATGCAGTTCACTTCTTCTGGCTTTCCTGTTCATTTCATCTCTTACAGCCACTAGTATTTTTTCCATGCAAATTTGGGAAGGCAGAGATTTGTTCTTCTGTGGAATGAGTTGGCTGAATTATTCCAAATGTTCTGGAGTAAATCAGTTAAATTTGGGAGATCCAGAGGTGTGCTGATTCATCTCTGCATATCCTAATCTATACAGGTTTTAATTTTGTGTAGGTGTGTGGGTTTGGAGGTGTTGGGTGGAAATGAATAGGTAAGAGGTTGAAGAGAAATGGACTACAAAAAGTACAGAGAGTGATAATTATCTGCTTGACAGGGGCCATTCACAAGACAGTTGTTAGGTGTGATATTCTGGGATTAGTGAGCTAATTAGCACATGTTGTATGAAAAGTTTCCTTTGCCTCTGGAAATGGAAAGGAATTTCTTCCTGAGTTTTATCTCAGCTGTTTCATGCTATCATTATCCTATTGATTGATTGATTGATTTTACTCAGAGATGCCATCCTGAGATGAGGGATAAAGTGCAAATGCGACCTACTCTTGTAGCTATTAATCATATATTGCAGATATTTCTTAAGACTTTATTTTTATGAAATTTATACACAACCATTCTCAGACCCACAGCTTAATTAAGTGAAGAAAGATTGCTCAGGAAACAATTGCTCTAATAAGTGAATCCTGACTGGATTCAAATTAAAGCCCAGCCCACTGAGAAAGAAGGAACAGGGAGCAATATACTAGGAGTGAATCTTGCAGTTTGTCATAGACTCATAGGATTGGAAAAGACCTTGGAGATCTTCTAGTCCAACCCGCTGCCCAGTGCAGGAGTCCTCATACTATTCTGGACAAAAGGCTGTCCAGTCTTTTCTTGAAAGTCTCCAGTAATGGAGCACCCACCACCTCAGGAGGCAGGCTCTTCCATTGCTTAATAGTTCTCACAGTCAGGAAATTCCTCCTTAGTTCAGCTTTGGGTCTCTCATTCTGAATCTTCTACCCACTGGTTCTTGCCTTACCCCCCGGTGCTAGGGAGAATACATCTCTCTCTCTTCCTTGTGGCATCCCTTCACAAAAACTCTCTTAACGAAAGCACCTGTGGCTGTACAAAAAATAAGAATTACAGCCCAGTGAGGACAAGGACTCTAAGTAGACCTTCAGTATTGAATATCTGGCATGAGGCAAGAGAAGAAAAAACCCAAAATATCCAAGATAAGTGGCAGTTTCCTGCCTCACTTGGACAGAATGGATGGCCAGAATCCTGAACCAGGACACTTCAGAAAAGAGGGATCATATCTAGAATATTTTATTCCACATGAGAGGAAGAAGTCAAGAAGTCAACCCTTAACCCAAGCAGGAAAAAAAAATAGCTGCATAAATATAACGTGCAGGATTTCATCAGTATAAAATAGGTTGCAATATACAGTATATATGTTGACTTCTTCCTCTCATGTAGAATAAAAGACCTTTCTCCCCATTCTAGCAATCAAGACTCTACGTTTCCACGAACACCATTATAAGTAGTTTAATATAAGGATTTTTTTTTTTAAAAAAAATCTTATTGCACATTCCTCTCTTCTTGCATCAGACATCAAAGTTTCCTATGACTCACAAGGAGTAATATCTGAGGAGTCCAGATTTGCTTTATATAGTTCTATACGGAAGGAGGCACATTAAAGCGCTATGTTAAAAATAAAATACAGCTACTGAACAGCAACAAAACATGAGGAATTAGTACTGAAAATAGAATGTGAGAAATTATTTAAATTAAATAACCTTATTTACATGAATAGTGATGCTCACATGAAGGCTTTAATTTGCTTCAACTTCTAAGGGCAACATTTGTTTGTATCCCTGGTAGAAAAACTCTCTTCTTCTCTCTCTTTAATAACAAGGTCAGACAATGGAGCTTAGAATAGGTTTGCAATCACATGGAACTGAGGACTTCTTCAAAACTAGTTGCTAGGTTGTCAGCCTGCATTTTCTGAAGCTTTGCTGTAATCTGCCTCTTGGTTTCTCAAAATGTTCTCACCCCTCCTGCCCCCTTGAGAGAAGCATCTCTTTTTCTAGGCTTGAGCGTTTCTTCTGAATTTATCTAGGTAGGGTTTACAAGATTACTTAATATAGCTAGAGGTGTGAAGGGTGCTACTGCTAGCATACAGTAGCTGTTTTCTGTTACCATCTTTCTGAAGCTTCTGGGCTGTCCAAGCTGAAAAAGCACCAAGAGAGGATATGATATTTGTGATATTCCCCTCTGGGATTAAACTGAAGCACTGAATGTCAGGACAGCTTCAGACCACTGAAGAGAGGATAGAACAGTAACAGACAAGCTATCCAGACAGCCACTTCATAATTAACTAAGTGCAACTCCACTCCTGAGAATTTCTCTTCTTTGTAGTCAATTTTAACAGCAAATTCTCTTTCATAAATGGAGATTAGAAAGAAAAAAATGCAGATTTTTTTCCCTGCATGGTATGCATATTTATAGTGTAGCTAAGCTGAATACTGGCAGAGCTGATAACCCCATCTACTTACTTACTTACCACCAACTTTGAGCAATTTCTCAGTGGTTTACAATCATATAATATCTATACATAAAAGCAGCTATACATACAGAAATAAGAACCATGGTGCTATATAATTTCATAACCATTAGATGTGAAATGCCTGGCAGAAGAGCCCTTCTAAATGATGCAAGGTAGGTGAAACCAAAATCTCTGAGAGGAGGCTGTTCCATAAGGTGGAGTGCAGCACAGTAAAACACTGCCTTCAGACACCCCCCCATGTCATGGCTGTGGAGTTCCCTAAGATTTCCCACCTGGAATAATTGTGTTGAATAGGCGGGTTCTGCCTGGAGAAGGTGGTCCTAGGAGCCAACTCATGTAAGACTTTAAAACAGCACCTTGAATTGTACTCACAAGCCTACTGGAAACCACTGCATCATCCACAATGCAGCATCCACAACACAGCTGTTATATGACTGTAGTGACTCTCACCAGCCCACATGCAGTCCACTGCATTCAGCACCAACTGCAGCTCCTGGATGGTCTTCAAAGACAGCCCCATGAAAAGCAAATTGATGAGGTGATGATAACATGTAAGTCCCTGCACCAGATAGGGCAGTAACTGGTTCCTTCTCCAGATATGACTATGACTGGTATATTAGCTAAAGCTTGGCAAATGCTCCCCTAGCCACAGCCTCCCCTGTGCATCTGGCTGTAGTTGTGAGTCCAGGAGAATTCCCAAGTTGCAGACCTGCTCTTTCGTAGGAGTGCCACCCCATTCATGGTTAAAATTACAGATGATAGAGAACCAGATGGTTTCTAAACAAATAGTAATTCCATATTACTAGAATCAACCTCAGGATTGTTTTGTCCCATCCAGGTCCATCTAGGCTGCAGACACTGGATCAAGAGTTCCACTGAATCTCTAGCCTGGTCTGGAATGGAGACATACAGTTGTGTATTATCTACATGTTGATGACACTTCACCCCACACCAACAGATGACCTTTTCTGATGGTTTCATGTAGGTATTTTAAACAGCAGGTAAGAGCAAACCAAATCCCAAGGTACACTGCAAGGGAGCGCTCACCTGTCCAATCTCTCATCTCCACCAGCTCTAATTGGAACTGCACCGTTAGGAAGAGCCGAACCACTGCAGAACAATGCCTCTGACTTCCATCACTCATGGATTGCAGGATACCATAATTGATGATTTGGAAAAGATCTAAAAGGACTAGGAGGGTACGTTCTCCCATTTAAGATCCAAGAAAAGTCATCTACCAGAGCATCAATGTCTTTTTTGTCCCATCTCCAGCCCTGAACCATGACTGAAAAGGGTCCACATGATCCCCTTTTTCTAGGGCTCTCTGTAACTTAGAGCCACATCTTGGAGATAGTGGACTAAAGCAACTGGGTTCAGAGAAGGCTTCTTAAAAAGGAGCCACACCACCAGTTCCTTCTGGGTGCAGCTGACTACTTCTCTGATCCAGGAGCTCATACCACCTTGCCCTGTGAAGCAACCAGGAGGGGCATACTGTAGGTCCAATTCACAGGTGGCAGAGCTCATGGCAGAGCATACCCTTGCCACAGCATTCATTGAGGCCAAAATGAGCTCCAGAACACTGTGCAAGGCAGTGATTACTTCAGAGGAATCAAACACTGCCCATGCAGTCTTGGGTGATTAGATGGTGAAGGTGAAAGGTCCCCTGTGCAAGCACCAAGTCATGTCTGACCCTATGGGGGGACACTGCTTTCGCAACGTCTTCTTGGCAGACTATAGAGCGGGGTGGTTTGCCATTGCCTTCCCCAGCCGTCACCTTCCCCAGCAAGCTGGGTACTCATTTTACCAACCTCAGAAGGATGGAAGGCTGAGTCTACCTGAGCCGGCTACTTGAGAATCCAGCTTCTGTTGGGATCGAACTCAGGTCGTGGGGAGAGTTTTGGTTGCAATACTGCCGCCTACCACTCTGCGCCACATGAGGCTCTAATCATGAGGGTGATTAGAAGTCTATTGCTATTAGGCCTTTACCAAGAAGTCCCAATGGGAGAACCAGAGCAAGGGAGGGAGGGATGCACGAAGGAGATTTTTGTATTTTTTGGAAAGATATTTGGAATTATTTAGGAAAAAAACAAACAATTATTGCAATTATCTCCCATTGGTAGACAGAACCAGATAAAATCAAGAATTGCAATTATGGAAATATAAAGAGCACTACATTAGATACTACTAGATAGAGGTGGAAACTATAGACCATGTTCTTCTGCATTGCATTTTTTATAAAGACATTCATACCAAACTCATCATACCTCTGATTAGTAAATACCTCGGTTGTACAGATTCTGACTACACTCAGTTTCTGCTTATAGACAAAAACTCTATCGTCACAGTGCAGGTAGCAAGGTTCTGTGCTGCAGCAATGAAGATCTGTCAGACCCTGACGGGCTAATTTCTGTAATGTATTGCATGTAATAGTAAACCATTTAAATTTTCTTTTTATATATATAATATAGTGGTAATTTTAGATACTCATGTTTTACATTATATACTTAATATATTCTTAATATGTTCTTAATGTCTGTATTCTTATTTAGTATAGATAAGTATCTTAGATGGAAAGAGTGAGATATGAGCTGCCACTGGTTCCAAAGTTTGTTAATTTATTTTAAAATGTGAAAAGTAGGAATACTTGTTTTGGATATTTAGTTATACCTGACCAATAAGTAATATCAATTCCAGCTGTGATCAATAGCTCTGTCAGCCCATGGAGACAGTCCAAGTCAGGTAGTTAGACTAGAACTGGACATTATTAATACAGGCTATAGAAACAGAATCTTGAAGGCTTGACTGTGAAGTCCCTTCCCTTCCTCTTATAACCCTGGGAATTAGGGCAGAGCCAATTTGAGGGTTGTTGTTGTTGTTTTACTTTCCTCATTTTCTGGGCTTAAAGCATGTTTTTGTAATTCTTGCTGCATGGTTTTTCCAAGGTTATCCCTGTGGCTCTCTACAAACCCTGCCTACAGAGGATGAAATGAATAAACCAGGTATCTCTTATAGGTAAAATCCCAGGTTGGATTTCTGGCATCTTCAGGTAAGACTGGGAAGGACTTCTACCTGAAACTTTATGAACCCATTGCCACTCCATGTGGAAATCAGTTCTGCATGGCTCATTAATAAAACTTACTATATTTTTTATGGATGCAACTTATAAAACAAGGGCTCTGGTTTTATAACTTGAGGAACAATCCCTCAAAAATTAAGTAATTGTCATGTTCACCGTTTCAGTGTGCATGGTACATCGTAATGTTTCGCATGTCAAGTTGCTGATGTGTGTTCTGGTTGGGAGGGGCTGTGAGGACTCCTACTGTGTTTGTTATCTGTATTCAGTTGAATGGAATGTGTTTGGGTTATCTGGTGTGTTCAAGGTTTTCTTCCCAGGAGATCAGCAGAACTTGTTACCAGCACCTGGGGTGGGGAATTTGAAACAGTTGGGCGAGGGGAGGGATTACGTTTGCACCGAGGGTTTTTAGTTTGTATTTGGCGCACTTTTGCTCATTCTCAGCTTTCTTTGTATTTGCATGCTATTCTTTAATAAACCAGATATTATTAAGCTCCTGCTTGTGAGTCTGAGTATATTAGGATAGGCAATCATTACATAAAGCTGAGAATCACAAAGTTTTACCATTAGCCCCTTTCCAGATTTGATCTTGTGAGGGAGTAGAGCTAGCGATGACCGAACCCAAACCCAAGACCAGTGGAAGCGAGGAAGCAAGCGACGGGGTGCCCGATTCCACGGTTAGGAGAACAGAGAGGAACCCTACTCCAGAACCATCAGGGGTACAGGAGGGTTCGAGTTCCAGCCTGGAGGAAGAGGAGGTTGGAGAAGGAAGAGCACCTAAAACCACCAGAGAGTCACCAGGTGAGCTGATCACCTGGGATGAGGCGCAGGGACCCCTACCAGGGATGTCCAGGACATCCTGGAAGCAGCGGTACCTGTTATCCCCAATCGTCGTAAGGACGGAGGGGAAGCAGCAGGACGGACGAGGGAAGGAGGACTCCCAACCCCCTGAAAGGCTAAGGGTAGTGGAGGCAAAATTGGAGTCGATGGAGTATATGTTTAAGACATTGTCAATGGCATGGGGGCCCCAGGTGAGGAGCAAAGGGGAATCAAGCGCAAGGTACTCGTCCCCTTCCCCCCCCCTCGGCGGCACCACCACTGGAGAGAGGCAGGAGATGGCACAGGGCTGAGCCAAGACCTCATAGAGTTCGTCTCTCAGAATCCCCCCCTTGAGAATGGAGATCCCCAGCAATCAGGGGCACGACCGGCCAACCAGATGTTGAACAGGGCCCACCCGGAGCGGGAGTGAATGACTTTGCAGTCAAATTTGACGGGGATCCAACTAAGTTGTCTTTTTTCCTCACAAATGCAAGGAATTATATGGATGAATTCGGACCATATTTCCGTTCTGAAAGGGCCAAGATAAATGCCATTGCCAACAAGTTGAAGGGGCGGGCAGCTGACTGGTATGTTCAGTTGAGGCTGAAGCTCCTGAGCTTGATGAGTTTGAAGAATTCCTGTGGGCATTGAAGTTGCACTTTGTAGACCCATTAGCCAAAGAAAGAGCAAAAAGGGCTTTAAAGGATCTCAGCCAGGGGCAATGGTCGGTAGCAGACTATGCCCTGGAGCTTAAGGCTTTGGCTGGGAATGTTGATGACCGGTCCCAGTCTACCTTAATAGAGCGATTCAAAGAGGGTCTAAATACGGAGGTCCTGAGGTGGGCGTTGGGCAGAGACGACCCAGACACCCTGTATGGATGGATACAGCTGGCCGGGAAGGCTGAACATGCCCAAGAGACCTTCTTGCAGACCAAGAGGGCGGCAAGGCAAGCGGTGATCGTCAAGGGACCCCGAACCGCTGCAGCGGCTGTGAAGCCAGGGTATCGAGCCTGGGAGGAGGAGAGGGAGCAGCATTATGCCAAAGGGCAGTGCCTCTGGTGCAGGAAGGAGGGCCACAGGGCGGCTGCTTGCCCCAAAGCCAAGGCAGTGGATTGGTCTGGAAAAGCGGCGGGCAAATCACCATCGCTGACCAGGAGAATGACGGTGGCCAAGGGGGAGACTGAAGTTGATGAGGTACCGTACTTTGGCGGAGAGGAGGAAAGCGATCCTAAAGAGCCGGCGGGAAACGCCAGCCACCTGCTCTGAAAAGCGCCTGTGGGCAGGAGGAGGACGGGCGCGAAGATGTTTTGGTGAGTACTAACTGTCCCACTCTGAATGTGAAGGTAAAGCTGGGCTCCGCACAAAGACTGTTGAGGTTTGGGCGTTGATTGACTTGGGGTGTTCACGGTGCTTAATGCACCCAGACGTGGTTGCTGCTTTGGACCTACCCAGCTTCCCCCTTCAGCAGCCCATGGTTTTCACCCAACTGGATGGTTCAACAGTGGGGGGGGGGGCAGTGACCCATTTCACAGGAACGGTGGCGTTGCAATTAGGTAGCCACCGTGAGGGGTTAAAGTTTGTAGTGGTACCTGTTGGTCATCCCTTGGTCATCCTAGGGATTCCCTGGCTGGTCCAAAGAAACCCCTACATAAACTGGGAACACAGGACTCCGACTTTTCCAGATGGCTTTTACCAAGCCCCTACAGCGGACCAAGTTCCTTGTGCTGCAGTGGGGAGGGCTGCGGCGGCAACCCCACGTTTCAGTGTGATACCTCTGGAGGGCTTACCGGATAGATACCAGGAGTTTGCTGATGTGTTTGGGGAGATGGAAGCGGACCAACTCCCTCCTCATCGAAAAACTGACTGTGCGATAGAGTTGGTCCCCAATGCTCAACTGCCCAAGCCGAAGATTTATGCAATGACTCAAAAAGAGCTTGAGGCACTGCGGGACTTTGTTGATAAAAACTTAGCCAGGGGGTTTATCGAACCAGCGAATTCTCCAGTTGGAGCCCCCGTGCTGTTCCATGACAAAAAGGATGGCAAGCTAGGACTCTGTACAGACTACCAGGGGTTAAATGCCGTCTCAATATCAAACAAGTACCCTTTGCCGCTAATAAAAGACATGTTAGCCCATTTGTCAAAGGGCAAAATTTTCTCCAAGCTGGATTTGCGGGAAGCCTATTTCTGCATCCGCATACGAGAGGGGGATGAGTGGAAGACTGCTTTTAATTGTCCATTGGGTTCTTTCCAGTACAAAGTCCTACCTTTTGGGTTGGCGGGAGCACCCGGGGTGTTTATGCAACTGATTAATGAAGTGTTACATGACCATTTGTTTCAAGGGGTACTGGTGTATCTAGATGATGTTTTGATTTACACAGAGACTGAGGAGGAGCACGAACGCCTCATTAGGCAGGTGCTTAGCAAGCTGAGGAGTGCCAAACTTTATGCCAAACTTTCTAAATGTGAGTTTCACAAAACTTGACTTGACTAGACTATCTGGGGTATAGGATATCTGACAAGGGCATTGAGATGGACCCCATTAAAATTCAAGCGAACTTGGGGTGGGAACGCCCACGTACCTGGAGGCAACTACAAAGTTTTCTCGGATTGAGCAATTATTACCGCCAGTTTATCCAGGGGTTCGCTGAAATTGCCTTGCCCCTTACTGATTTACTACGTACCAAGGGGTTGGGAGACACACGCAAGGTGAAGAACCTGGGGGCAGTGCTCAACTGGACACCTGAATGCCAGGCAGCTTTCGAAAAACTTAAAATCCTTTTCACTGCTGAACCCATTTTGCAGCACCCTGATCCCACTCGACGCTTTGTGGTTCAAGTAGATGCTTCTGATTTTTCAATTGGGGCGCTCTTGCTGCAAAAAGATTCTGACAATCACTTGAAGCCTTGTGCTTATTTGTCCAGGAAGTTTTCTGAGACCGAACGGCGGTGGCATGTTTGGGAGAAGGAGGCTTTTGCAGTTAAGGCAGCTTTAGAAGCATGGCGCCACCTCTTAGAGGGGGCTAAATGCCCTTTTGAAGTTTGGACTGACCATAAAAAGTTAGAAGCGCTCTGCACCCCCCCAGAGACTCAGTCCTAAACAGATTCGCTGGGCTCAATTTTTTAGTCGTCTCGATTTCCAGCTGAAGTTTATTCTGGGTAAGAACTTCCTTGCTGATGCTCTCTCACGGTTACCCCAAGATTCGGTCCATGCGACTGAGATTGTGGGTACTGTGTGGACGGAGCCACAGCTGGGGCTGCAGGCTGTAACTCGCAGCCAAACCCATGCGCAGCTGCCTCCGACCCCGGTTTCGCTGGCAGGGAGGAGGATGCAGATTCCCTCTCAATTGCAACAACAGTTTCTCCAGACACTGAAATCTGATACTTGTTTGCAGGCGAACAGAGACAATGGTTTAGCTTGGAGGCAAAACCACCTCTATGTGCCTGAACAGTTGTGGGCTGAAATCTTAACCCATTCTCACGATGATAAGGTTGCTGGGCACTTTGGGTTTGTGAAAACATTGCACCTGGTTCGGCGCCAGTTTTGGTGGCCCACTCTGAGGCGCGATGTGAAAGACTATGTCGCTTCCTGTCCTGTCTGTGCCATGTCAAAACGAAAAGGGGGTAAACCGCAGGGGCTCCTGCAGCCAGTGGCAAGCCCATCCCATCCTTGGGAGGAGATTTCTATGGATTTTATTGTTGACCTTCCTCCCAGCCAGAAGAAGACAGTAATTTGGGTGGTCAAGGATTACTTTTCCAAGCAAGCCCATTTCATTCCATGTGCTTCTATTCCTTCCGTCCCACAATTGGCACGCCTTTTTCTAATACATATCTACCCGCTCCACGGTAGCCCCTCCCATTTGGTCACGGACCGTGGGACACAGTTCACTTCCCAATTTTGGAAATCATTTTTGAAATTGATTGGCACCAAGCAGGCATTGTCCACTGCTTCGCGTCCTGAGACTGACGGATCTACGGAGGTTTTAAATTCAACCCTTGAACAATTTTTAAGCGTATTTATAAACTACCAACAGGACAATTGGGTTGATTTGCTCCCTTTTGCTGAGGTGGCTTACAACAATGCGGTCCATCAGAGCACGGGGCACACCCCTTTTCGTGTGGTTTCTGGGCGGGACTTCGTGCCCATTCCTGAGTTGCCACAACCTCCTACCCTGCCCTGTTCTGCTTCTGATTGGGCTGCTCAACTGGCTGATTCATGGCCGGTGATTCAGCAGGCTTTGGCTGATGCATGCTATTCTTCAATAAACCAGATATTATTAAGCTCCTGCTTGTGAGTCTGAGTATATTAGGATAGGCAATCATGACAGTAATGTTATGCGAATATTGTGTGAATATTTCAGCCATGTGGCAAGGGTCAAGTAAATGTGTCTATTCAATGAAGGTTATCTATCCTATTAGGTCTCAACATAAGGGGAAAGGCTCTAGCTATAAATTCAGCTCATGTACTTGTGTAATTCACACATATTTCACAGGTGTATGAGAAATATTTATGTATGCCATCCTCTTGCTCTATGTCTATGTGTTGGAGAGAGAGAATGAAAGAGAGAGAGAGAGAGATCTATAATGTAGTAACATGATATTGTATTTAATTCCTTTTAATCAGAGTTTTGATTTAATATTTGCTGACTTATCCTCACTGACCTACAGTATATGTTCTCCAGTCCTTGGAAGTATTTATGCAAATATACCTCTTTTCTGTTACATCATGTTCTATTTTGCAAGAATCACTGTTACATATGATTTCTTTGGGGCAACTCACAAGGTTGTTTAATATGGGAATATACTTTTTAATAGTATTTAACTGCTTTGATTTCAGGAAAAATATGTGATTAATTTCTTCAGCAAAGGATCGTTACCTTGTCGTGGTGCTGGAGCTTGAGCACCTCAATGATGCCATGAGCTAAACTGTGAAGGGCCACCCAAGACGGGAAGGTCATGACAGAAAGGTCAGACTCAATGCGATCCCTGGGGAAGGTAATGGCAACACACCCCAGTATTCTTGCTGTGAAAACTAAATGGATCAGTACAACCAGAGATATGTCGGTATACCATCAGAAGATGAGACCCCCAGGTCGGAAGATGGTCAAAATGCTACTGGGGAGGAACAGAGGATGAGTTCAACTAGCCCCAGACGTGATGACGCAGCTAGCTCAAAGCCGAAAGGACGGTTAGCGGCTGACGGTGCTGGTGGTGAACGGCGAATCCGATGTTCTAAGGATCAACACGTCATTGGAACCTGGAATGTAAGATCTATGAGCCAGGGCAAATTGGATGTGGTTATTGGTGAGATGTCAAGATTAAAGATAGACATTTTGGGCATCAGCGATCTGAAATGGACTGGAATGGGCCACTTCACATCAAATGACCACCAGATCTACTACTGTGGACAAGAGGATCACAGAAGAAATGGAGTAGCCTTCATAATTAATAGTCAAGTGGCTAAAGCAGTGCTTGGATACAATCCAAAAAACGATAGAATGATCTCAATTCGAATTCAGGGCAAGCCATCTAACATCACAATGATCCAAATATACGCCCCAACCACAGAGGCTGAAGAAGCTGAAGTAGAGCAGTTCTATGAGGATCTGCAGCACCTACTGGACAACACACCTAAAAGAGATGTTATTTTCATCATGGGAGACTGGAATGCTAAGGTGGGCAGTCAAATGACACCTGGAATTACAGGTAAGCATGGCCTGGGAGAACAAAATGAAGCAGGACATAGGCTGATAGAATTTTGCCAAGACAACTCACTCTGCATAACAAACACTCTCTTCCAACAACCTAAGAGACGGCTTTATACATGGACTTCACCAGACGGACAACACCGAAATCAAATTGACTACATCCTTTCTAGCCAAAGGTGGCGGACATCTATACAGTTGGTAAAAACAAGACCTGGAGCTGACTGTAGTTCTGATCACGAACTTCTTGCACAATTTAGGATCAGACTAAAGACATTAGGGAAGACCCACAGATCAGCTAGATATGAGCTCACTAATATTCCTAAGGAATATGCAGTGGAGGTGAAGAATCGATTTAAGGGACTGGACTTAGTAGATAGGGTCCGGAAAAACTCTGGACAGAAGTTGGCAGCATTGTTCAGGAGGCGGCAACAAAATACATCCCAAAGAAAGAGAAAACCAAGAAGGCAAAATGGCTGTCTGCTGAGACACTAGAAGTAGCCCAAGAAAGAAGGAAAGCAAAAGGCAACAGTGATAGGGGGAGATATGCCCAATTAAATGCAAAATTCCAGAGGTTAGCCAGAAGAGATAAGGAATTATTTTTAAACAAGCAATGTGTGGAAGTGGAAGAAGACAATAGAATACGAAGGACAAGAGACCTCTTCCAGAAAATTAGAAACATCGGAGGTAAATTCCAGGCAAAAATGGGTATGATCAAAAACAAAGATAGCAAGGACCTAACAGAAGAAGAAGAGATCAAGAAAATGTGGCAAGAGTATACAGAAGACCTGTATAGGGAGGATAACAATATCGGGGATAGCTTTGACGGTGTGGTCAGTGAGCTAGAGCCAGACATCCTGAAGAGTGAGGTTGAATGGGCCTTAAGAAGCATTGTTAATAACAAGGCAGCAGGAGATGACGGCATCCCAGCTGAACTGTTCAAAATCATGCAAGATGATGCTGTCAAGATAATGCATGCTATATGCCAGCAAATTTGGAAAACACAAGAATGGCCATCAGACTGGAAAAAATCAACTTATATTGCCATACCAAAAAAGGGAAACACTAAAGAATGTTCAAACTATCGAACAGTGGCACTCATTTCACATGCCAGTAAGGTAATGCTCAAGATCCTGGAAGGTAGACTTCAGCAATTCATGGAGCGAGAATTGCCAGATGTACAAGCTGGGTTTTGAAAAGGCAGAGGAACTAGAGACCAAATTGCCAATATCCGCTGGATAATGGAAAAAGCCAGGGAGTTTCAGAAAAACATCTATTTCTGTTTTATTGACTATTCTAAAGCCTTTGACTGTGTGGACCATAACAAATTGTGACAAGTTCTTAGTGGTATGGGGATACCAAGTCATCTTGTATGCCTCCTGAGGAATCTGTATAACGACCAAGTAGCAACAGTAAGAACAGACCACGGAACAACAGACTGGTTTAAGATTGGGAAAGGAGTATGGCAGGGCTGTATCCTCTCACCCTACCTATTCAACTTGTACACAGAACACATCATGCGACATGCTGGGCTTGAGGAATCCAAGGCTGGAGTTTAAATCGCTGGAAGAAACATTAACAATCTCAGATATGCAGATGATACCACTTTGATGGCTGAAAGCGAAGAGGAACTGAGGAGCCTTATGATGAAGGTGAAAGAAGAAAGTGCAAAAGCTGGCTTGCAGCTAAACCTCAAAAAAACCAAGATTATGGCAACCAGCTTGATTGATAACTGGCAAATAGAGGGAGAAAATGTAGAAGCAGTGAAAGACTTTGTATTCCTAGGTGCGAAGATTACTGCAGATGCTGACTGCAGTCAGGAAATCAGAAGAAGCTTAATCCTTGGGAAAAGAGCAATGACAAATCTCGATAAAATAGTTCAGAGCAGAGACATCACACTGACAACAAAGGTCCGCATAGTTAAAGCAATGGTGTTCCCCGTAGTAACATATGGTTGCGAGAGCTGGACCATAAGGAAGGCTGAGAGAAGGAGGATAGATGCTTTGGAACTGTGGTGTTGGAGGAAAATTCTGAGTGCCTTGGACTGCAAGAAGATCAAACCAGTCCATCCTCCAGGAAATCAAGCCAGACTGCTCACTTGAGGGAATGATATTAAAGGCAAAACTGAAATACTTTGGCCACATAATGAGAAGACAGGACACCCTGGAGAAGATGCTGATGCTGGGGAGAGTGGAGGGCAAAAGGAAGAGGGGCCGACCAAGGGCAAGATGGATGGATGATATTCTAGAGGTGACGGACTCGTCCCTGGGGGAGCTGGGGGTGTTGACGACCGACAGGAAGCTCTGGCATGGGCTGGTCCATGAAGTCACGAAGAGTCAGAAGCGACTGAATGAATAAACAGCAAATGTGATTCATTTAAGATCACAGTTCTGCTTCCATAAGTATGCTCTGCAAAACGTGAAATGGTTGTGCTTTAATGCTTTTACAGTTGTTATTATTATAGCAGGTGAACAATTAAATGTTAAAATAGGATGCCTGCTTTTTTTAGGGTATATATGAGAGATATGTGAGTATTTCCTTCTACTAAAACTCCAGTTTCAAATTCAAAAATATTATGAAATTGGGCTTAGGCTTTCCCATATCTGTTCCTGTGCAGATTTGCATTGGATACCTGCAAAGAAAAGTTAACTTGCACTAGATCAAAATTGGGATAATGAATCTATAGAAAGCAGAGTGACTTTACAGAAGCTCATTTGATGTGTTTCAGTTTCCCTTGGTTTTTAGAGAACTCATGAAGCATTAATTAATAATCTGTTCACTTCTAAGGCACAATTTTTACAATTATTTCGCTTTTCCCCAGGGAGTCCACCTTGCAAGGAGAAATCCTTACTGACTTTTTAAAACAATCATTGATTTATTTATGAATTTAAGTATTCATATATTAATGCTTTTCTACTGAGCATATAAATAAACCATATCAATAAAATGAATAAATAAAGTTCTGGATAAAGAAGAAAACACTGGAACAAACATAAATACAACCAAGTACTGTAGTTTAATTCTAAAGTTGTGGCACTATTCCAATTACTAAGTCTTGTTGCTCCATCAGATAGCAAAACTGCAGAACTTTTCATAATTCTGCAGTTTTTAATAAATGGATGGTGGCTTCGTATGGCTTGCTCAGTACTACAGCTTGCATTTATCCATAACTGCTGCTCAAAATACATACTTAGAAATTCTGATGCCTGCATCCAAAACTACAGTTTGCAAACGCTCTGTAAAACACTGCATTATTTTGTATCCTCTAAAGATCATGCTTTAAAAATGATATGTGGTTCCAGAAGGAAAGTAAGTGCTACAAACTAAACATACCTAAAAAGAGTATTGCAATTTTTGGTACTCTCTTGGGCTGAGATACCTCACATAAAAAGGGCAATGAAAGAAGAGATAATGGGATACTTACTGCAAAAAAGATTTGTAGAGAACTGTGGGCCACTTCTATATATTGATATTCAAGAACGCACCCAGACACAGTGATGTAGCGATGGTCTTCTGGGGCCCAATCTGGGGCTGGAGTCACAGATGTCACTGTGCAGCCTGGCCCATTTTCCATCCACCAAGACCGGTGCATTGAAATATTGAAGGTCAGAATAAGATCTGTTTCCTGTCAATGGAAAAAGACAATAAATCATGGGCTGAAGTTCAGTTTGCGGCCCGATTAACAGAATGATGGCTTTATTTTCCCTTTGAAAAGAAGAGTTTTAAAAAACACTTATTTAAAATGATCTCCACTCAGTTTTATAATTAAAAATTGCAACTGGACTTGTAATCTGTGATAAACATTTCAGTTGTTATGATCTCAGTCAGCTTCCAGAGAGAGAGAGAGAGAGAGAGGAGGCTGTCTCCTGCGTATCCAGTGACAACGAAGCCTGCCAACCGAAGCCCACAATCAGCTTAAAGAAACCACCTGTGAAAAGGAACTCACACAAGTGTTCAGCCAAGCAAGAAAACAAAACCTTTTGTTTGAAATGGCTTCTCAGAATCCAATCATTCCCACAGATTGTTCTTACAGTTCCATTAATTTTTATCATGCTACCTACAGTAATGAAGATTTTGAAATAAAAGATACTAAGGAGGAGGACCTCAGTACAGTAGAAGGCAAAACCTCTGTGGTTACCTAATGAAAACTTAAAGTGGTCAAGCTCTCTCACCTCCAAGTGGCCACTGGTTTTGGAAAGAGAGGGAAGAAAAAGAAGCAGCTCTTACTTACCACAACTACCAACAAGCAATTGTTGCTTCCAATTCTACAGATCACATTTTAGGACATATATATATATATAATCTGGATGCCCTCGAGATATACTGTATTGACCAGTGTTTCTCAACCTCGGCAACTGTATGAACTTCAACTCCCAGAAGTCCCCAGACAGCTTAAAGTTGCCAAGGTTGAGAAACACTGGTATAGACCAACTCCCATAATGTTTAGTTAGGGCTATGCTGACTGGGGAATTCTGGGAGTTGAGGTCCAATTATCTGGAGGGTACCCAGCTTGGGGAAGACTGAAAAATGGTACAGTTACAGCTTAAGCTCTGCTTATTACTGAAAAAAAAGACAAAAAGCCTGCTATCAAAATATTAAAAATGCTTTATTTCATTATTGCTCATATGTTCTATTTTGGAGTGTTAATAGCCTTTAAAGAAAAAGCTCCTATATTATCCGCATGTGGGCTGTGCATACCACTGACTAATGGTAAATGGAGTCTAAACGTATCTGCAGGAACAAGAAAGCTCCCTCTCCAATCCTTTCCTTAAGTAGCTGCTTGTTTTCTGTTTAACTTCTGTGTTTCAAAGAATGCTTAGAGAAACAGTTGCCTATAACATGTAGATCTTAGCAGGTAGTATTGAAACATGTTGGGCATGTTCATTCTATGTCCATGTTTTGGGTGAATTTATAATCCCAACTCAACCAACAGTTCTACTTTGAGAGAAGTACTACCTTTGTGCAAGTTCTGTTTACTGCCTCTGAACACGATGATTGGCAATTCCTGGTGATACCTACAACTATTGATGAAAGATAATTTGTTAAAGGAGATTAGCACACAAGGCAAATGGAATCTCCTAAAAATGTATGTTGCTTCATATTCTCTTTGTGTGAAAAAATAACACAGCAGAGGTCAGCAATAAGGTTTACATTACAGGAAGAATTAACTTCTTTGAGACACTGATGCCAAGTTAACCTCCCCTTTAAAAAAATGATTCTCTTCTCATGTTAGAGTGATCAAGCAAGAATTATAGCTAAACCCCAGTTAACACATCCAAATGATATAATTTGGTGAAAAGAAGTATTCCCTTCCTTTTGGATATTCTGACTGTTTGCATATCTTTGGCATTGAATATTAGTACTAAGAGCCTCAGAACCCCAGACCCTCTCTTGCCTTGCTAAAGTCAGTGTTCATAATTCCACCTTCAAAAAAGCAGTGGTTGAAAATAGGATTCATGGAAAAGTAGCAAGGTGGAAGCCATTGCTCACAAAAGCAACCACTGATGGTCATCTCAGGTTTGCCAAACTTCTGGAGGAATGTTCTACTGACAGATGAATCAAAAGTGAAATACTGGGACTCCATGAATGTTGCTATGTCTGGTGGAGTTGAACCATTACATTCCATAATAAGATCCCCATATTAACTGTCAAGCATGAAGGTGGTAATGTCATGGTTTGGGGATATTTTGTTGCCCCAGTATTGGGTTACTTGCCAACAATGAAGTAAGCAGAATTTTTGCTCTACATCAGGCCATCTGTCCATTAGACAAATTGACATGTGTCATGTTTTGGAATGGCCAAGGGAATGTCAGACTTAAACTGCATAGACATGTCATGGCAGGACCTGATTATGCTAGGAAACTTTCAGATATTATTGAGGTCCCCATGAAGGAATGAGCCAAAATGCCTACTGAGGAATATAGGAGGCTGATCACCAAATGCAGGAAGCATCTGGTTGCAGTTATTGCCACTGACATTACTGAAGAGGATGATTCCTTTTTTACATTGGTGCCTCACACTTACTGGATTATTTTGCTTATCAAATAAATGAAATAAGCACCAAATGTTGGTGTTATTTGTGCATTCAGATTCTCTTTATTTATTAATATCACCCACTTGAATCTCTGGTAAGATACAGTACAAAGTTATAAAAAAGTTCAGAAGATCTAAAGGAAGCAAATCAGTTTTCAAAGAACTGTAAATTGGAATTTCCAATTAACTGCCATATATTTGACTCTTCTCATATATTCGAAGCCTATAAATAATCAAGAAGGCAATCTAAGAATTATATACATTATTTAGTTATATTATGGCTTAATGTAGTGATCTGTAAACGCCATAATTATTACCTGAGATTTTCATAAAGCTCTTGACTAAATCAAAGTTTCTTAAGAAAGTACAACTATCATCTAGTAATGTCCTAACAGCCAGGAACCACGCTGAGACAAGGAATAGGTCTCTAGTGTTTTATTACTGCTACATAACAGAAAATCCTAACAAACTGAAGAAGCGTGGGAAAAACCCAGACATATAAACCCCAAAGGTTAAGGCGGGCCTGATCTGTGTCTCTTTGAATGGCTACCTAATTCCTCAGTACTACGCATGCGCTTTACAGCCTGGATGGGAGCCCCCTGCTTGCCATCCTTACTCATGACAAGTAAGGTCCTCTTAATAACTTATAACTGACTGAAGAATAAGAATATTAATAAAAGGAACCATACAATAATACTATCACAGTGGAGAGATGCAAAGTAGAATACAGGTAGTCCTCATTTAGTGACCACAATTGGGACTGGCAACTTGGTCATTAAGCAAAGCAGTCACTAAGTGAAACTGACTGTGCTTATGATCTTATTTCAGCTTTCCTTTGCTTTACAGACCTATGAAGGTCATAAATATGAGGATTGGTTGTAAAGTTACTTTTTTATCACCACTGGAACTGCAAACAGTCACTAATTGAGGAAGTCACTAAACAAGGACTACCTGTACTCCAAAGATCTGCATTGGGACTAAAATGTGTCTATGTGTGTGTGAATAATTTAGAATTAGAGGTGAATTTTAATGTGGTTGTTTTTGCAGATGACACCAGGATTCAGGATTATCCCATCAATTTTTTGAATGGGCAATGAACGGCCAAAGTAGTTCACTATAAATGTAAATGTAAAACACTGGGCTTTTGGAGTTAAGTATTCCAGCTATATATATTCTCTAGTAAGATCAGAATTGACTGATCAGAAAAGAGACCTTGAGGTCGTAACAGAGAAGGTGATGAAAAATCCAATTCATTCCATGCTAGGTGTCATGAGCACTGATGGTGAGCAGGAGGGGGCCCCTATCCAGGAGGAAAAACACACGTGTAGTAGTGAGTTGAGCAGCCATTCAAAGAGACACAGAACAGACCCGCCTTGACTTTTGGGGTTTATCTGTCTGGGTTTTCCCACGCTTCTTCAGTTTGTTAGGATTGATGTCCTAACAGTCAGGAACCACGCTGAGACGAGGAATAGGTCTCTAGTGTTTATTACTGCTACATTAGACAGAAAATCCTAACAAACTGAAGAAGCAATGGTGTTCCCCGTAGTAACATATGGCTGTGAGAGCTGGACCATAAGGAAGGCTGAGAGAAGGAAGATAGATGCTTTTGAACTGTGGTGTTGGAGGAAAATTCTGAGAGTGCCTTGAACTGCAAGAAGGTCAAACCAGTCCATCCTCCAGGAAATAAAGCCAGACTGCTCACTTGAGGGAATGATATTAAAGGCAAAACTGAAATACTTTGGCCACATAATGAGAAGACAGGACACCCTGGAGAAGATGCTGATGCTGGGGAGAGTGGAGGACAAAAGGAAGAGGGGCCGACCAAGGGCAAGGTGGATGGATGATATTCTAGAGGTGATGGACTCATCCCTGGGGGAGCTGGGGATGTTGATGACCGACAGGAAGCTCTGGCGTGGGCTGGTCCATGAAGTCACGAAGAGTCGGAAGCGACTAAATGAATAAACAACATTCATACATATTAAAATCTTTGAAACAACAGAATAATGTCGCAGTAGAAAAGAAGTTATTGTGTTTGATTCTAAGAAATTTTTATCAGTATATTTAAATAATGTTATAAAGGTACAAATGGATTATAAGCCACTTAAGGCAATTTCTGTAAATTTCTTTGGCAAATAGCAGGACAATTGCAATGTTTTCAGTTAGAAAAGTACAATCTACAAGTAGTCTTCCAGCATGTTTCAAGTGAACAACTGCTGATTGTAGGTATATTTTCTATAGCAGCATTGCCAAATATCAAATTATTAAATGGCATTGTTACAGATGAGAAAGTAGCTTACTCTGTAAATTTTAAATCTAAGGTAGGAGTAGATTTGTTGATGCAGCTATCATAAAAGTCATCATCTGGAATTACAGCCTTTATCTGGTTTTATTTACTCTGGGTGGCCATGATGGAAAAAGCAACTAGAAGTTGCTCTGAAATTATATTGGTCTATGAAAGCTATGATCTCCACAGGATGGTCTCTTGATGACAGGGTAAGATTACTATACCTAGTCATAGGAGGATAGAAATGCTTAGCCTCCTTCATAAATCATTATCAATGTCCTCAGAGAGCAAAAGCTTTTGTCAAGGAAATGAAAATCACTTATCTCCATCAGGTTCACAATTCACTCTGATGCAAGACCTGCTTAAAAATGTCAGGTTTTTACAACTTTCCTAAGAGACAGCATGGAGTAATCAGAAGGTGTTGGGGGACTCCAGAGACAGCACAAAGGGAGGTAAGTGATGTCACATGCTTCATGATGTCATCACATAACACAAATTACACAACATATCTCTTTTGTGTCATGTTCAATGGACACAAATCACCTAGTTATATCATGTGGTATGTGTCATCATGGCTTCCACATGGCATCTTTGGAAAGAGCAATTAGGCCTCACGAAATTCCAGAATGCCCATGGTGTAGCAAACTGCTGATATTTCTGAACTTGGCATACAGTCATATTTGCTTCTAATGGATTAATTTTCAAAATTTCTTCCATTTCTCTGTAGATGAGTCAGCTTCATCTATTTTAGAATGAAAGTTGCATTTGCCAAGATGGCATTTTGTAAGAAGCTGTGGGTGATCAAGTTCCATTTGTAGCTAGATAAATGACATAGTTTGCAAGGTCTTGGGGAATAAGATCATCCTGTTTCAGTCAAAAGTATCCTCAATCAAATGAACAATTCAAATTAAATCAATATTTTACTAAGTACAAGAGCAGGTGAGAATGTGCATTTAGTTTTATTGGAACTTCAAAATACTTTGTTGACTAGCCTGAAGTATTCCCTGCACAGTTATTGATAGCCCATATATTAGGGACCTTCCTTCCATCTACCAAATAATTCTGCTGCCTAGAATTCCTCAGGGAATATATTTTCAATTGCAGCAGCTACAGGTTAAGCACAAAAGATATTATCATCAGATTGGCAAAATTACTACCAGCCTGTGAAGAACAAGATTCAATGTGCATAGCAACAGCAGGGGGTTGGCAACTGGAAAGGATAATAACATCATGTCCAGATCATACTATGTTGAGATATCAGCAGGGAATAGTTAGTGACGCAATAGGAGATATCACCAGGAGAATCAAATAACCTAAAGGTTAGGATAAAGATGGAAGCTCAGGCAACAGAGTCAAGCTGTATGATCTCCTGCAGCTGTAGTGTCTTAGCAGTTGGCTCAACTCCAAAGAAGATGAAAGAGATGGAGGTCTGGAGCAAATTCATGAATCCTCAAATCAAAACTGGGAACACCTGGAATAGGTAGTATTAGATACAAATTCTTGTGTGTGTGTGTGTGCCTTTGAGTCAATGTTGATTCCTGGCGACTGCCTGGACAAGTCCCTGCAGTTTTCTTGACAAGATTTTGGAAGTGATTTGCCAATGTCATCTTCCTAGGTTTGACAGAGAGTGACTGGCTTAAGGTGACCCAGCTAGCTTTGTGCCTAAGGTGAGACTAGAATTCTCAGTCCCCCGGTTTCTAGCTTGGTGCCTTAATCACTACACCAAACTGGCTTTTATTAGGTATAACGACCTACAGCTAAATATAAGAGAAGTGGATGCTGAATTCATATTCCTGTTCTTTATGCAGAATCAAGATAGTTTAAAAAAATTTTCTTAATATATTCAGAAACTTGATTCATAATTTATATAAACGTATAGCTATTAATATAAGCTAATGTAAGGTTAAGATTATTTTATGTGGGATGTTATAACGAAAGGGGGAAGATGTGTTACATTTCTGTAATTTTAAGGGGCACAACCCTGTTTTTGTCATTGGGACGAAAACATTGGATCCTGGAGTCACTTCTTTTTGCAAAGGAAATTGGTTATAGTTAAAAGCGAGCATGGGACATGGCAAAGGGCTTTCATTAAGTAGGATGTCTTGCTTTATTTTTGGGGGTTGTCCTGTTTAGAATAATAAAAACAAAGAAGATGATAATGTGCTGCTGGAAAAGAAGCTTCAACCTCAGATCTTGGATTGAAGAAATGTGTTTGCTTTCATCCTTTGAACTGGCTTTTTATAGATGCAGTGAAAAGGCTGACCAGTATGGTTTTTGTGACCAAGTTTTAATTTGTTAAAAATGTTCTGCTTTATAATATTGTAATATACATATATAGTATATACACATACAGAGAGACATATACATATACAAACAGTAAATATGTTGTGATGTGGGGTTTTATTTTGGTTTTTCTTTTTTAAAGTGTTCTGTAGTTATAGCAAATAAAATAATAAAAATAGCATTAAAAACAAGAATAAGAAAACTTTCTGATACATACTTGGCTGTTGTCTTCTTGGAGTAGGAAGAAATATTATGGCTGTTTAGAAGATCACAGTCATAAAATACTGGTCTTAGTAAATACTTGGGGAACAAGCTGACAGATAGAACATCAAGGTAGATTATTTTTCTCGAAAGTGATATGGAGAATGATTAGCACAAACCTGTTATATATGTTATTTCAGATCTGTACGTGGTCAGTGAATATACAGTAGCCAACCCCTAAGTAAAACTATACTGTGGTTCTTTGTGCCAAGACCCATTAACAAGAAATTACTATCTGCTGCCATAGAAGTTTTCTCACTCTGCTAAAACTCAGTTGCCATACCAGTGTTTTTTTCAGGATAAGCAAAGATTCAGAAAATGTAAAGTGGCTCCTATTTTTGCTTACTAATGGGCTGAAGGCAGTTTATGGTTTCAATCAAGAATCAGGGTCCAACGCTAGTTTTGGACTTATCTTTTATTCACCAGGGTTCACTCCAATAGTCTAAGACCAGCAAACAAAGAAATGGATTAAAACAGTCTTAAAACAGAAACAACTCACAAGAAATTTCTCTTTCTATTGATGACTACAAGCAAAATCTGGGCGGTGGTTAATTCCTCTTTGAGAGAGGGGGTGCTCCCTCTAGCTCTTAAGGAGGCAGTGCTGCGTCCTCTCCTCAAGGGGCCATCGCTTGACCCAACCAGCCTGGACAGTTTTTGTCCCTTTTTGGGGAAGGTTGTGGAGAGAGTGGTCACGTGGCAGCTGTAGAGGACCCTGGATGAAGTGGATTATCTGGACCCTTTTGAGTCAGGGTTCAGGCCGGATTATGGGACTGAGACGGCATTGATCACACACTTAGATGACCTCTGGTAGGAGCGGGATGGGGGCAGTGCTCTTCTTGACCTCTCAGCAGCCTTCGGTACCATCGATCATGGTATCCTTCTGGACCGGCTTCGGGAGTTGGGGGTGGGTGGCACAGTGTTGTGCTGGTTCTCCTCCTTCCTCTGGGGTCGGTTCCAGTCGGTGTTGATAGGGGGGGAAAGGTCCAGCCCATGTCCCTACTCTGTGGGGTGCCTCAGGGCTTGATTTTCTCCCCTCTCCTATTTAACATCTACATGAGACCGTTGGGGGAGGTGATCCAATGGTTTGGGGTAAGATACCATCAATATGCTGATGATACTTGGCTTTATATCTCTACCCCAGACAGCGTGAGTGATGCCGTGGATGTCCTGACCCAGTGCCTGGAGGCTGTAAGGGCCTGGATGGGGTGCATTGGGCTTCGACTCAACCCAAGCAAGACTGAGTGGCTTTGGGTTTGTGGCCTCCCGGTGCTAAGGTTTTTCCACCTTTGGTCTTGGATGGGGTTGCACTGCCCCACACAGACCCAGTGTGCAATCTATGGGTCCTCATAGACTCATGGCTCTGCTTGAAGAGCAGGTGGCAGCTGTGGCTAGGAGGGCCTTTGCACACCTTCGGGTTGTGCATCAGCTGTGCCCATTCCTAGACCGAGAGGCTTTGCTCACAGTCACTAATGCCCTCATGACCTCCCGTCTGGACTACTGTAATGCGCTCTACATGGGGCTGCCCTTGAAGAGCATTTGGAAGCTTCAACTGGTGCAGAATGCAGCTGCACGGATAGTAAATGGTGTCGGGTACTCGACACATGTAACACCACTGCTACAGGAGCTGCATTGGTTGCTGGTGTGATTCCAGGTGCAATTCAAGGTGCTGGTTGTCACCTTTAAAGCCCTTCATGGCTTGGGGATGGGTTGCCTAAGGGACCACCTTCTCCCAGTTGTTTCTGCCCGTCCAATTTGATCTAGTAGGTTGGGTATGCTTACAACCCATCAGCCAGGGAGTGTCGGTTGGCGGGAACTAGAAGGCATGCCTTCTCTTCTGTAGCACCTGCCCTCTGGAACATCCTCCCTCCAGAAATTAGGATGTCCCCGACCCTGCTGGCCTTTCGTAAGGCTGTGAAGACCTGGCTTTGTGCCCGGGCCTGGGGCCTCGAACATGTGGATGGTCCCGTCTCTTGGCTGTATTAACTTCCATGCATTGCTCGCTTGGCAGCCATGTATATTTATTCTGTATTTATTTTATATTTTAACTGTTTTAATTGTAATTGTTTTAATTGTTTTATGGTTTTGTTGTTGTAAGCTGCCCAGAGTTACTTGCTGAGATGGGTGGCTATAGAAATCAAATAAATAAATAAATAAAATAAAATGCTGGGAATAAAAACAATAACAATAACAATTCCTTCCTACCAACCCCAATTCTGGTACTTATAATAGTTCCTATGCTATATGCATTGCCTCAACAGATTAAATAAATATTGCAAATAACAAGAAATTTGGATAGAGTGCTGCAATAGAGTCTGTAATAACTACAAGTAATTAAGCCAGATACATAAATTGCCATAGAGTCATGGTGACAGTTTTGGCAGTGAAAGTAATTGTAATAGAGAAGCCTAGGGTTGCTGTTGGACAGTTTACACTCTTGCACAACCTTTTTTATTTGTGCCTTTTCTTACTAGCATCACTGTGTTATGTCAATATGTTTTTAATTCACTAAGCAAGAATGCATGTTCAGTACTCAATTCATGTATCATAATACGTAATAATTTCTTCAACCATGGATTGTTGGCTATAATTGGCTTGCTTCATGGATCATGTTAAACAAGAGCCACAGTTAGAAAACAGAATGGCTGGGTTTACCCAGCCCAGATTACAAACAAGATAACAAACAAGCAAATCACATTATGGCTTTAGGAGACTGTGGGAACCCTGTTAGTATTTCTTAACAGTTAACCTTGTTAAGTGATCCTATGAACCAGATGTCCTTGAAAATATATATTTTTTAAAGAAGTGCCTTGCTGAATCTGACCAAGATCCTGCCTAGTGTAACTTTCTCTGAATGCCAAAGGCCACTAGGTAGTCTGCTATAACTTATTTTTATCCATCTGTCCCCTGGTGTCCATATGTAACCACCTGTTCTGTTTGTGTGGGCCTGATTCTGCAAGATCTAGGTGTCATATGAGAGAGAGACAGAGAAAGAGGCAGAAGAAATGGATTATCTAGACCTTTTTAGTTGGGCTTTAGGCCAGGGCATAGTGCAGAGACCACACTGATCAAGCTTGTGGATGACTTGTTGTGCAGCTGGGATGTGGGAGGTGCAATCATCCTGGTTCTTCTTGATCTCTCAATGCACAAACTGTGGTCCTCCTAGACTCACAGCTCCTGTTTGAAGAATAGGTGGCCGCTGTGGCTAGGAGGGCCTTCCCACAGGTTCATCTTGTGTGCCAGTTGCATCCTTTCCTGGACTATTCTTATGGGCACTCAAGCTTTGATTACCTTGCAGATGGATATCGGAATGCACCCTATATGGGGTTGCCCTTGAAAACCATTTGGAAGCTACAGCTGGTACACAATGCAGTGGCACAAGTAGTGATGGGCAGACCATTCCATACAACACCCATGCTGCATGGGTGGTTGAATCTGGAAGCCATTGGTTACCACTTGGCATAAGACCTAATTATTTGAGGCACCACCTCTTTCTCATGGTTTCTGCCTTCCTTGTAACATCTGGCACAATTGGCTGTCTCCTGGTCCCATCAATCAAGCAATTTCATCTAACAGAACTCAGGAAGAAGGCCTTCTCTGTCCCAGCACCTGCCTCTGGAAAAAGCATCCCTCCAGAGAGTTGCATGGCCCCCATCCTGCTGGTCTTTAAAAGAACATTAAAAACATGGCCTTGAGTTAGAATGATCAGGGTCTTTGGTCTGTTTTTATCTTCATGAGTGGAGCAAAGAGTTGCTGTTTCTCCCTCCAGATGATACTGTCTTTTTGGGTTTATTTCAATTTTTACTGTTTTTGTATGTTCAGCTGCCTAGAGTTGTTGGAACTGGATGGCATACAAATTTGAAAGATAAATACAGGAATGTTCTCCTTCCCTCCCTCCTTCCTTCCCCCTCTTTCTCTAAGGAAACTAGAACAGTATACAATTGATGTACCTCTCTATGAAATAGGTTATAACCGAGCTGGTCCAAAGACACGTAGTGTGCTCCTGTCATGTTCACTGATTCAATGTAGTTTATACATTGTAACGTTTCACATGCCATGGCGCTGACGCGCGTTTCTGTTTGGGAGGGAGCTGCTGTGAGACCTTGTACCAAGCCCTGTATGTCAAATCAGTACAATGGAATGTGTTTGGGTTATGTTATCTGTTCAAGGCCTTTTCCCGCAGACCATCAGAAACCGTTAGGAGCACCTGGGATTGTGAACTTGAGAAGACTCTACGGGGGGGAGGGATTTCATTTGCACCGAGGGTTTTTAGTTTGAATTTGGCACGCTTTCATCATTCTCAGCTTTCTCTGTGATCCTGCATACTATTCTTTAATAAATCAGGTATCTCTGAATTCCTGCTCATGAGTCTGATGGTGTTTTAGAATAGGCAACCATTACATAAAGCTGAGAATCCCAAAGTTGTACTGTTAGCTCCTACCAAGATCAGTCTCTTGTGAGGGAAAATAGTTAACGATGGCTGAGTCAAAATCCACGACCGGGGGACTTGAGGAGATGGCTAGCTTGATGCCCGAGCCAACGGTCAAGAGTGGAGAACTGGATCTCACCCCAGAACCTTCAGAATCCCGAGACCTGTCAAGGGATGAATCGAGTTCCAATTCTGATGCAGAGGAATCTGACAATGGGGAAGAGCCAAAGCACCCAGCACCCAGAGAATTGCTCGCAGAGTTGATCACCTTGGATGAAGTGGGGGAACCCCAACCAGGGACGTTGGGGACGTCCTGGAAGTATCAGTTCCTGCTAACCCTGGACAAAGAATCTACTAGGGTGTCAACTGAGAGGAAACCGGGTACGCGAAGGAGAGGGGACTCTCGAACCCCTGAGAGACTAAGAGTGGTGGAAGCCAAAATAGAATTGATGGAGTACATGTTGAGAAACCTGTCTTTGTCACTGGAGGGGCAGGGGAGGTGCGGAGGAGATCCCAGCTTCCCGCAACCATCCCCCATCCTCCCATCCAGACCGCCGGCGGAGCGGGGACAGAGACGACTCCGGGATGAATCTCCACCCCACAGAGCCCGGCCATCAGTATCCCCACCCTGAAAAGGGAAAGCTACTGTAACCTGGGGCCCAACCACTCAAGTGCCTTTGGGAGTGAGAGACTTTTCTGTCAAGTTTGATGGGGATCCAACAAAGTTATCTTTCTTTTTAACTAATGCTAAAAGTTATATGAGGCAGTTTGGGGCATGCTTCCCTTCTGAAGAGGCTAAAATAACTCCCATTGCCACCAAGTTGAAGGTTCAGGTGGCTGACTGGTATGTTCAATTAAGTGATGCTGACTCCCCTGCACTTGATTATTTCGATGATTTCATGTGGGTGTTAAAGCTGCATTTTGAAGATCCTCTGGCCAAGGCAAGAGCTAAGAAGGCACTGAAGGATCTCACCCAGGGCCAAATGTCAGTAGCTGATTACACCCTAGAGTTTAAAGCTCTGGCTGGGAAAATCACTGACTGGTCTGAGTCATCTCTAATAGAGCGTTTTAAAGAGGGACTCAACTGGGACGTCCTGCATTGGGCATTGTGTAGAGACAACCCCGAGTCATTGTACGACTGGATCTGTCTGGCAGGCAAGGCTGAGCATGCTCAGCATACCTTCATGCAAACTAGAAAATCTGAAAAACCACCCGCCACCATGAGGGGACCCCGAAGTGCTGTGACTGCTGCCCGGCCAAGCTATAGAGCCTGGGATGAGGAGAGAGATCGGCACTACGCGAGGGGTCAGTGTCTCCGATGCAGAAAGGAGGGCCATCAAGCAGCTGATTGCCCAAAAGCCAAGGCTGGAGATCGAGCGGGGAAGCCGCCGGCCAAATTGCCCCCCCCCCCTCACGGTGAATGACAGCAGCCAAAGGGACAGGTGATGCTGAAGAAGTAATCTACTTCTTGGGAGAGGCTGAAGACGACTCTAAGGAGCCAGCAGGAAACGCCAGCCACCTGCCATGAAGAGCGCCAGCAGGCAGGTGGAAGAGGATGGGCGCAAAGATGCTATGGTGAGTGCTGACTGTCCCACTTTAGCAGTAAAAGTGAAATTGGGTTCCTGCATAAAAACTACAGAGGTATGGGCTTTAGTTGACTCTGGGTGTTCCAGGTGTTTAATTCACCCTGATCTGGTTGCTGCTTTGGACTTGCCTAGTTTCCCCCTCCAGCAGCCTTTGATCTTCACACAGTTGGATGGTTTAACGGTGGGGGGGGGGGGCAACCCATTTCACTGGAACTGTGGCAATGCAAATGGGCAGCCACTGTGAGACTTTGAAATTCATTGTAGCACCTGTTGGCAATCCCTTGGTAATCCTGGGGATCCCATGGTTGACCTATCGAAGCCCCTATATAAACTGGGAGCATAGAACTGTGATTTTTACAGATGGGTTTTACCAAGCTCCTACAGCAGAGATAGTTGCATGTGCGGGGGTTGGAAGGGCAGCGATCACCACATTTAGAAGGCTTGCCTGCTCAATACCAAGAATTTGCAGATGTATTTGGGGAGATGGAGGCAGATCAGTTACCCCCCCACCGGAAAACTGACTGTGCAATAGAGTTGGTCCCCAATGCTCAATTGCCCAAGCCAAAAATTTATCCGATGACTCAGAAGGAACTCGAGGCATTACGGGACTTCATTGACAAAAATCTATCAAGGTGGTTTATTGAACCTGCTAATTCCCCAGTTGGAGCCCCTGTGTTATTCCGGGAAAGAAAGATGGCACACTTCGACTCTGTACGGACTATCGAGGCTTAAATTCCATCTCTATTGTCAACAAGTACCCTCTGCCCCTCATGAAGGACATGTTAGCTCATTTGTCAAAGGGCAAGATTTTCTCCAAGCTCGATCTTCGTGAAGCCTACTTCTGCATTCACATAAAAGCTGGGGATGAGTGGAAAACTGCTTTTAATGGCCCACTAGGATCGTTTCAATATGAAGTCCTTCCTTTTGGGTTGGCAGGGGCGCCTGGAGTCTTCATGCAATTGATTAATGAAGTATTACATGATTATTTGTTTAAAGGGTTCTGGTTTATTTAGATGATGTTCTCATTTACACTGAAACCGAGGAGAAACAAGAACGCCTCCTCAGACAGGTGTTACGCAAACTTAGAGATGCCAGACTCTATGCCAAACTTTCCAAATGTGAGTTTCACAAAACCCAACTTGACTATCTGGGCTATCGAGTGTCTGCCCAGGGGATAGAAATGGACCCTGCAAAAATTCAGGCAATTCTAAGTTGGGGACGTCCTCGCACCTGAAGGGAATTACAAAGTTTCCTAGGGTTCAGTAATTTCTATCGGCAATTTATCCAGGGGTTAGCTGAAATTACTCTGCCCCTCACTGATTTACTCTGTACCAAGGGCTTGGGGGAGACACGCAAAGTAAAAAACCCTGGGGCAGTGCTGAATTGGACGCCTGAATGCCAGGCAGCATTTGAGAAATTAAAAACCCTTTTCATTGCTGAGCCTATTCTACAGCACCCTGATCCTGAGCGCCCCTTTGTGGTCCAAGTTGATGCTTCTGACTCCTCTATTGGGGCTATTTTGTTACAAAGGGATTCAGAAAATTGCTTAAAACCCTGCACTTATCTATCCAGGAAATTTTCTGAAACAGAACGCCGTTGGAATGTTTGGGAAAAAGAGGCATTTGCTGTAAAAGCAGCTTTAGAAACCTGGCACCATCTCCTTGAAAGCGCTAAATGCCCTTTCGAGGTTTGGACCGATCACAGGAATTTGGAAGCCCTCCGCACCCCACGACGTCTCAACCCTAAACAGATTCACTGGGCTCAGTTTTTCAGTCGCTTTAACTTCCAGTTAAAATTTATTCTGGGAAAGAAAAACTTTCTGGCTGATGCCTTGTCACGTTTACCTCAGGACCTTGACCAGGTGGCAGATGTGGTTGGGACTGTTCTCACTGAACCACAACTGGGCTTGGTTGCTGTCACTCAGAGTCAGACCCGTGCGCAGGCAACCCCGCCCCCAGCCCAGTCTGGGAAGCGGAAAGTGCAAGTTCCTCGTCAGTTACAGAAGGACTTTCTCCAGGCACTGAAATCTGACACTTGGTTGCTAGCTAATAGAGACAATGTTTCTTTTGAAAACGGTCTGGCGTGGGTGGAACACCGCCTTTATGTGTCTGAAACGTTAAGAGCTGATGTTTTGCAGTGTTCCCATGATGACAAACTTGCTGGACACTTTGGTTTTGTCAAAACCTTGCATTTGGTTCGCTGTCAATTTTGGTGGCCAACCTTAAGACGTGATGTAAAAGACTATGTTGCTTCCTGTCCTGTTTGTGCCATGTCAAAACGAAAAGGGGGGAAACCACAGGGCTTCTATAGCCAGTGGCCAGCCCATCCCACCCCTGGGACGAGATTTCTATGGATTTCATTGTGGACCTACCTCCCAGTCAGAAGAAAACTGTCATTTGGGTTGTAAAGGATTTTTTCTCTAAACAAGCTCATTTCATTCCATGTGCATCCATCCCGTCAGCCCCACAATTAGCGCGCCTATTTCTCCACCACATCTACCGCCTCCACGGTAGCCCCTCCCGTTTAATCTCTGACTGCGGCACACAGTTTACTTCCCAATTTTAGAAATCATTTTTAAAATTGATTGGCACTAAACAAGCACTGTCCACATCATCCCATCCACAGACTGACAGTTCTACTGAGATTTTAAATTCCACTCTTGAACAGTTTCTTAGAGCATACATTAACTACCATCAGGACGATTGGGTGGAGTTGTTACGTTTTGCTGAAGTTGCTTACAACAATGCTGTGCATCAAAGTACCGAGCAAACCTCTTCTCGCGTGGTTTCTGGTCACGACTTTGTTCCCATCCCTGAACTGCCACAGCCCCCTTCCCAAACATGTTCTGCGTCTGACTGGGCTGTTAAACTGTCTGATTCCTGGCCAGTAATTCAACAAGCTTTGACTGACACCCAGGCTGCTTACAAGTCTCAAGCTGATGAGCATTGCTCTTTACAACACGACTTCAAAGTTGGGGATCAGGTGTATCTATCTACTAAATTTATCAAATCACCTCAACCCTCTAAAAAACTTGCTCCCAAATTCATTGGTCCTTTTCCTGTTGTTCATCTTGTCAATCCAGTTTCTGTTAAATTGGAACTGCCTCACAATTTGAAACGCTTGTACCCTGTTTTCCATTGCAGCTTGCTTAAGCCTGTGCACCACTCACTGCGTTGGCACCCTCAACCTCCTCCTCCTGCTCCAATTATGATTGATGGCCAACAACACTTTGAAGTCAAGGACATCGTTGATTCTCGCAAGCTTCGAGGCACCCTGCAGTATCTGGTCCGATGGAAACACTTTCCTCATCCTGAATGGGTGTCTGCCCACCATGTTAATGCTCCTGATTTAGTTAACTGTTTCCACCTTGCTTATCCTTTGAAGCCTGCTGCTTAATGTATTCATTTTTCGGGGGGGGGGCAGTATGTCATGTTCACTGATTCAATGTAGTTTATACATCATAACGTTTCACATGCCATGGCGCTGACGCGCATTTCTGTTTGGGAGGGAGCTGCTGTGAGACCTTGTACCAAGCCCTGTATGTCAAATCAGTACAATGGAATGTGTTTGGGTTATGTTATCTGTTCAAGGCCTTTTCCCGCAGACCATCAGAAACCATTAGGAGCACCTGGGATTGTGAACTTGAGAAGACTCTACGGGGGGAGGTATTTCATTTGCACCAAGGGTTTTTAGTTTGAATTTGGCACACTTTCATCATTCTCAGCTTTCTCTGTGATTCTGCATACTATTCTTTAATAAATCAGGTATCTTTGAATTCCTGCTCATGAGTCTGATGGTGTTTTAGAATAGGCAACCATTACAGCTCCATAGTGAGTGGGTGTGAAACTAAATCAAAAGGAATCACTTTGCTGAATTCTATTTCCACACATAGTCCCAACCTTATAGTGGTGATCTGATTATATTATAATACAAACATTTGGTGTTTGATATCTCAAGCTGCAGTTGATATAATACAAAACCCTGGATTAAAGCAAGGTTTGATATAAACTCTTGCTCTACAGCTCCCAGAAGCTGCATTAGTATAAATTATTTTAAGGACATGACTGAGATTTCTCAGCAGTACAACTTCTTTGTCAATCCAATGGTTTGTTATTGGCACAGAAGACTAGAAAGAAGACCCATACAACCTTGTTAGTAAAAAGTATGATGGTCAAACTTGAGTACTCTCTTCTCTACCAGTGACCAGAATCCACACACATTTCTGCCTGGCTTAGCCTCCATAGAGTTTCTCTTCTTTCCCCTGCCTTATAGGGCTTCTTAATGATTACCATGAGACACATTGTCCATGCACCGGTTCTTAATCAACTCAGTTGATAAAACAAAAGCCTTTTCAGCCACTGGCTCTGACTCCCCAAAGTCCTTCCAGATACCTTTCAGCACTAAAAGCAATGAACTTTAATAAGAACGACTTGCTGCAGAGACAGTTACAAAGAGAGCTCCCTGTTCCTGAAGTCTGAGTAGGCGACTGAAATGTTTATTTAAGAATCTGGTAGACAGCAGATTTACCTTTCTAACTCTGATGTCTCTGTTAGCTTCTTAAATTAAGTTTTCAGTAGCTGATTTGTCCCTGGGAAATGCAGAAATGTGGTTGAGATGTCTCCTGGGGCTTCTTATACAAATTTTTTTGTTTGTGTTTAGTACTAATACAAAATTAGAGGGACTGCTGTGTTAGAGAGCTGGAAGATCGATGCTTCTATTACTTTGAATTGGAAAGCTGGTATATTCAATAGGACTCTGGCTGGGGGAAATGCTATAGAAAGTTTCCTTTTTCCCTTTCTTCCTGGGTTTCAGAATATTGTAAAACATTAGGAAATGTGAACTCAAAATAAGAGAACCAATAATACATCACTGGCAGTTTAGTAGAATAAGATAATATAGAGATGCCTTAAAAGGAATTAAAGCATATATTCTTCCAATTAAGAAAATGGATTACTCTAACCATGCAATATGCAGGCATGAAAGTTTTGAGAATACATGATGAATTCTGACACTTAACTGCCCACAATATTGCCAAATAAATTTGCACCCTGATGAGGGCTTGCTTGAGAATCTATATTGTTGCAATGCTAACTGAAGCGAAGAGGAAGGATACAGAAACTACCAAATTAATAAACTTCGAGAAGGCATGGAAGGTCATCAGAAATAAGTTCTGATGGCAGTTAGAAACCTAACAGTTGCACTGAGGAGAAGATAAAAACTATAGAAAAGAGGGGAAAGGAAAAGAAAATGACAGAGGAAGAAAAGAGGAATAGGAAACAGCAAACTATTACAAGCACCAAAGCCACAGCATGGCCTTTAACAACCAATCTTTTCTGGTGTATCCATAAAGGACAAATTACGTGCTAGGTTGTCCACTGGTTGCTTCCAGTGTACATGTGGGGGGGAGGGACCCAATAGCAACAATGAAGGGAAATGAGAAAAAAGTGGTAAAAATCCCAAGGCAATGTTGCTGATGCTCTGTGACCCTGAGGAGATGCTGGCCCTGCTGTCCTTCCAATGGTGCTGCTTCTACCATTTATGAGGCTGAGCTCTATGGTTCACACTCTACCCCTTCTCTTGGCTTCCAGGTACTCCTAGCCTTTTTCATGACCAGGTGCCAACCCCTAAAATTTAGGGTGCCTGTTGAAGCAGTTCAGCTTTTCTTGGCTAGGCTTATGTTCTCTGTTTTTGTAAGAGGAAGGTCATCTTTCCTGGGCAAAACAGGAAATTAGAGGTGTTTTCATTCTCAGTTCAAGACATGTATGTAAAACTCAATGGCTGGTCCTTGGTAGGTGTGGTGCTAAAGGGACTAGCCCTTAGGGAGCAATGCTGTCAAGCATGCAGAAATATTATGCTGATGGAACAAACCCAACCTTACAAAAATAATGTGGCTGTCTATCACTTGCTTTCTTTACAGTCACCATTAGGCAGAATGATGAGACTGTTTCAAGCAGAAGATCTGAGAGATGGACAATGGCAGTGGGGACAGAGCTGGGTGTCCCATGAGGTCTGCCTATTCTGCTCAGTGGCAGTGGAAGAAGATGTCATCTTTCTGATATTGTGTAAGAGTCAACTCCCAGGCCAGACCTGTGGCTTGACTTCTATCCTTTATATGAGTGTTTGTTGGGAATGGAACAAACACTCATATAAAGGATGAGATGGAAGATGGAAAAGAGGTACGGATACACCAAAAATCATCTTCCAAAGGCTCACTGAAGTTACTCTCCCATGCTTGCACAAAAATACTGTAATCCAAAAATGGCATTTGGGGAAAGTCATAAAGAACAGCTTTGGTAAAAGATTCCAAATAAATGAGTGGATGCCTGACTACCTGCTTGGTGTAAACCTGACTAGGAAAGTGACCTGTTTGCAGGCATGATAAAAGGATAGTGTGATTAGCCCAGGCTCCCCTGCCCCCACAACATCTGCATAGGAGAGACAATCCTGTGTATTCAATCAGTGGCAAAATGTATGCATTTTCACTACTCTCCAAGCATGAAAGCCTTCAATGTCACTACGTGCTACCCATCCTGGATGATATAAGACTGACATTAGTGAAGACAAACTAAAACAGAACAGAGCCAGGTAATTCATTTCTCTACATTTAACTTGCTTAATACTCCTTGATCCCTTGGCCAATCTGTTTCCAGAATATTTTCTTGTTCATGTTTTTAAACTAAAGCTTGCCAGCTTGGAAAGGTTACCCTTTTATATAGAATAAAAAGCCTTCAAAGTTTTTGAGCCAGTTATTTTGTGAGATAGGAATACATTTGAATTGATCATGCACACTAATAAAAGACTTAGCAGGCTATGAATTGGCCCAGCTCACCTTGTCATTAGGCTTCTATTTGAAAGGTCTGATAATGCCCCATCAATATTTAGCTCAGAATGTAATGGAATAGTTGTTTTTCTGAGACTCAGTTCTATAAAACATGTGAAATTAACCAGAGATAATGGATCTTACAAGGGAAAGAGATCTGTTCCCCTTTGTTGTTATTGAACATGATTTTAAAAAAGAAGGAGGTGTCCAGTAGGACACCAAGTGGGTTTTTCCCCCATTCACCCTTAAATGTTTTTCAGTATTTGCTCTTCCTAGGCTTAATAATAAAAATTCAGCTCAAAAGGTGGAACTGTGCCTCCTTTTTACTGTATTCCTTTTCAGTTCTTTCTTTGATCTACTCATACAAGCACATCATTATCACTTCTGATGTCACTGTGCTGATTTAATCTTTAATGCACTTTGTTCTAATCATGGTTTTCAGAGAAAACATTCAACAAATATACTTATTACTAATACCCAAAACATTTTATCCAATATTCATTTGCCCTGTATTCATTTGATCATCTCCCTCTTACAAAAATCTGAAATTTGGGATCTAAAATATGTGTGGTCAAATTAGAAAGATTAACTATACTGAAAGTAATTATGACCCAAGAACTATAACACAAAGAGTTCTTAATACTTAGTATTAAGTACTAAATTCTTTTGTCCTTAATACTTAGTTTGCTATTACAATGGGGCAAAGCTTCTGAATACATGGCGTATTGTTAAAATTCAATAGTCTGCATATATATCTGTAATATTATCTGAAGTAACTGTTTTGCAGTGTATACTCAACATCTGAACATTTATACCAATACCGTTGTAGTTCTTGATGGTTTGGGATGTGTTTGTGTATTCATTGGAGATATGAACATTATTTTGATGCCATTTTTAATTGTCAGGATTGATTGTGCTTTGCATTTTTATTTGTAACCCACATTGTGGGGTTATTGTTGTTGTAGGTGTTGTTAATTATTTATTTATCAAATTTTATCACCGCCCATCTCCCTCCCAAGGAGGGACATAATATTACTATTATGATTATTATTATTGTAGGATCAAGATGTGTCAGCCCTTCAAGGTAAGCAAGATCAAGAAACAAGCATGGCAGGAACTCCAGGAATTCTCTTTATTGTAGTAAAGTAGAATAACAGAATTCTGAAAACCTGTCCATGTTTCTCTCTGTCCCATCTTATATTAACCAAAATCAAGGCAAGTTATTTTGAGTTTCTTTCTCACACTTTCCTGTATCTCAGGACTGATTAATCTTTTCTCAAAGTCACCTCCTTAATGGCTCAGTCCTTCCCTATTTCCTTCCCTGTACCTAAAGTCAGCTCCACATTACTTCATCAGATGCTTCCAGAAATAAATATTGCTGATCATCGTAGATTCCTGAACTCTAAATGTAATGACATTGAACACCCATTGTGGTGTTGCTGTACATCAACCTACTCTCTCGGTGATCTCATGATAGCTGCTTGGGGATGAGGGGCACTGAAGTAAACCTATATGGAGAGCATCAGATTGAATAGACCTATTCGGTTTTATCACTTAGGGACACTTTTTTTCTGCAAGATCAGATGAAAGAGATGAGAAGACACTCTATGGAAGCCCTAAAGTAATCTACTTTCTGTTTTGAAATCTAGAAGTGTTGGTATCTTCTCTTAATAATTCTAGAGAGCACACAATTATTTTTTTCAGTGATTTTTGAGGTTTAACCCTTGACTTCCAGTGACTACTAGGATCTAGAAACAGGGGGACCGGAGAAACCAATATTTATTCAAAAGCTGTTTGTCATTTTAATTGTTTTCCAATTCAAATGAACTCTTCCACCAGAGGAAACGTTAAGAAAGGTATTAGGCAAAGCTTTCCTATTATAACCTTTGCTAATATCCACAGATTAAGAACGACAAATTTATTTTAGAATCTCACATATGGGGAGAGTGACTTGGTATTATGCCCTATTAAACTCACATCAAACACCAAATTAGGCAATACTATAGTAGTTCTGTAGTGTTACATCATCCTCTTCTAATGTTATAACTGTGTTCTGTAATTAGAATTTATATAGCTATAATAGCTTGGGTTTGTTTTACTTGTTTTACACTCTCATATTTGTTTTTATCATATGACCCAATTGTGAATTTGCAGCATTGCTCTCTATTTGTATGCAGTTGTCATCCAGTCCTGACCAGGAAATGGCACCAGCAATAGTACACCATTTCTGATGAGTGAACAGCCATCACTGTCATTAGCTGCTTGGCACAACACTTGGGAAGCTAATGATGGTGATGGCTGTTCACTTGGCAGAATTCTTTAGCAGGTTTATTAGCACAAATGCTTAGAATATGGTACTGTATGGGAAGCAGAAAGTGTTAAACTTGTGAAAAGAAAAAGCAGTCTTTATACTGGAGTCTATGCAAGTTTACTCTAAAGAAAATCTATTTTGTTTGATCAGATTTACTCTTAAGATGAAACTTATGAAATCTATTAAAGAGAAAAATGTGGCTTAATCTAGCCAAAAATTACATCTTCAGATAAGGCAATTTCCCAGATGTAGAAGTTTGTTATGTTTAAGTATGTTTAAGTTTGTTATAGCACTGAAGCTCACAAGGTTTTTCCATATAACAACAAGTCTGTGTGCTTATGTTTATTTTAATGCATTTATTTATTGATTTAACCATTCCTTTACTTATTCCTCTACACAACAGTTCTACAGCTGTTCTCTTTTTCTTTAGCTTACTCATAATACATATTTTTAAAAAACTTTAAATACAAAAGTACTTAGAGGAAAGCAAAACAACATAAAATAAAACAGATATGAAAAGCAGTAGACTCATTCTACTGGTTCTTTACTCACATTTTCCATGTTTCAGGGTTAAGGGCTACTGTTAAAAATAGTAATTGTAGATAATGCTCCCATTATTTTATTGCATATATTCTGATTGAAAAATAACCTCTCTGTGTCAAACAAGAGATATGGAAATATGGCTTCAAACTTTATGGAAATTACTAAATGTTTCTATTTACTGTTGTATTTAAATGTAATTCTTTGATTGTTAATCTCATCATTAGGAGAATACAACATCTGTTTAATTGCTGATTATTCTTTTAAAAAATAGATAGATGAATTGTTTTGCTTAGTGTTTTAATAACATCACCTATTTTTTGAACTAATTGCTGACTTGAGGTATGAAGTGCTATTACTAAGCATGGGAAACCCCAATTTTATGGAACAGAAAATTAAGAGAAGCTGGTAAGACTGTTTGATGACCGGCCCTATATTTATCCATGCCAGAAAGTCAATTTGGGATTTTCAGCACTCAGTTTTCTGCCAAAGTCATACGCTAATGTGGAAACTGCATTCTCCCAGAAGCTGTTCATGCTTTTTACCACCATTCCCTAATTCCAGTGCCTTCCAAATGCCCAGTTGATATTCCTGGATGAACTAATTGGATAAGATAGGAGTTGTAGTCCCATATATCCAGTTAAGAAAAACTCCTTATGGAAGGATTATTTTGTCAAACAAAAGTCACAACCTTTTCTGTAAATCAGAAAAAGCAAGGAAGCATCCATCCATGGCCATGCTGTCACAACACTGCATTGTAAGCGCAAGGCCAAACTGGAAAATAAATGCGTGCAAACGTGGAATCTTTTGTTTTATTCTAACCGTATAAAAACTCCAATCAAAATTGCAACCATAATAGTAGATAATTCTAGCTTGACAGACTTCATCCTTTATTTAAAAGCCCTCCATATCTGAAGGGCAATTTACTTCATGCTAGTCTTAAAACATAAAGAATTGGAAGCACAGAGATCAAGAATCCTTGAAATTGTCCATCAGTTGTCCAATCTGCATGGAAAATGCAGATTCAGCAGGCATGGAGTCAATACATCAATATCTCTCTCTCTCTCTCTCTCTGGTGTTCCCTCTAAAATAGCCATCTTGTGCAATTCATGGAAAAGCACACTTTCCTTTCATGTCTACAAAAAATGCCGCTCTGGAGATAATTTTCAGTAGGGCTCAGAATATGGGAAAAGACTAAAACAAAAGCATATAAAACCTCCCCTGTTCTATGGAACCAATATTAATGGACCTGGGTAAGAGTTTTTAATTGATACGGGTTCTACTCATGTTTATTTTAAGGTGAGTCGAATTTGTCATATGACCAGTAATTCTGCTTTATTAGCACGAGAAAACCAAGGATGCAGAGTGTGGAATAGGCTCCTATGCTTTATGGAAGAATATAAGAACATAAAAAGAGCCCTACTGGGTCAGCTTAACCACCCATACTGAGTCAAAAATGTCATACAGGTGCATTCACAAAGCACACAAGACTGGATAGGCATGTGATAGCCTTCTACAACTTTGGTTGCCCAGCAACTTAAACTTAAACTTACTGCCCATGATTCAGGAATTGATAAGCAGCCATCAAAACTAGTAGCTATTGATTATCCTTTATATCATGTATTATATTTGGGGAGTGTTGGACATATCATCCCAATCCACCAAACTACTCCGTTTATGGTGCAGAATAGAGGATGGATCACCTGGTATCCTAGTGTCCATCTCTATACTGCTGCTGTTAAGTACCTAAAAGGGTTATGGCTGGAATAATCAAAGGTCATCCCTTTGGAACTGTCCATGCCCATCACCCACAGCATTGTTTCCAGTGGCGTTGGCAAGTTCTGTGCCTTTTGATATATAGATAAAGGTAATGAAAAGTGTTGCCCGTTGTTCATGTCTTTTTCTCTCCCTGGTTTTGCCTGCCTTTTGTCCTGTTTTGTTATTTTTTTAAAAAAATTACATATAAAAATAATTTTACTAGCTGAACTGAGTGGCCGGTGTGCTTGCTCTCATCTGGATATAGGGATTGGCTAGGAGCGTGTTGGATGCAAACTAAGCTGGAAATTACCCAGAGTAATTTTCTAACAAATAGGATTAATAAATACATTAACTCAGTAAATAAGATCAGCTGAAATCAAAAAGTCTTAATGGACCCAAAAGAAGATATAGAGTGGCATCCCAAAATGCCAATTCAGTCTGAAGAGGATCTGTGTATATTCATATAGGGCATTCTGTAGAAAATGACAATTGTGGTTTAGGAGAGTGGGGCCTCTGGTGACCCCGTGTGTGTAGGCCCATTATGCTGAACATGCATCACCTGGAGGGCATGTCATGATTGGTCTAAATTTTCAAGAGCTCACCAGTGATTGACTAATGAGACACAAGGTATATAACAGATTCAAAACAGTGATCCAGTCCAAAATACAGCAAGTATTACAATGCAGCTGGAAAATCTATGCAGGCATAGTTTATTTACTAATATATTTATATCCTGAAAGTTTGATGGATGGATTCTTTAAAATTCAACATTTACTAACAATATTTCAAAGATGATTCTGTAGAAATAATTTCTTATTGTTGGTATGTTTTAAATACTAGAAACAAGGATCAACAAAACATGTTAAACATTGATATTATTTATTAACCCCGAGTTCAAATTAGATTTTCATTTTTTTCTGCTATGCATCTCAATATTCTTTAGTGTGTTAAACTAAATATTCAGTAGGTCTTTTCAACGTGACCTACTCTTTGTGGACTAACAAGAAGCTCTGGCTCCAACAGTGTATTAATAACTGCTTTCTCTTTCTCCCTTAATCAGATTGACAATTATATTAAATTTCATGAGACTCTACTTAAAGGCAAAGCGTTGTTCTCAAGAAAAGTCAGGACATCAAACTCAGTTAATTAACAGGTACATTTTGGTTTCAAAGCAGCTTTCTGAAGTTTAAAGCTATTGCCAGAGTCCTGTTAAGAAAATAAGTGAATACAACAGAAGGCCTGAATTGCAGTTAATGCTTCAAAAGGAAAAAAAAAATACTAACCATATGACAGTGGCTTATGGATAATTTTTATCATCAGGATTACTATTCATAGTTACTGTACTGACCTAATTTCCCCCTGTGATTTTTTTTAATCCATTTCCTTCTACTGAGGACAATCTTTCAAAGAATGTCAAGTAGAAGGAGAGCATAGCAACAGAAGCATGTATTTTATAAGAACAAAAGGATATAAACATGACCATGAATACATTTAGGCTAGAAATCAGATTATCCCTTACTCCTCAGAAGAACAAAATTCTGCAAGAAGAAGTGCAAAGATCATTTGCCAGGACAAAGAATATGATTAAGCTAATGAGAAAGTCACAGAGAAAAGAAATCATTAGAGGCAATATATAATGAAACTTTAATCCAATACTTCACCAATCACACCGAAAGCTGGAAGGATTTATTTTTTTCCAGGAAAAGTGTTCTTTATAGTGTAATACAACTATTTTGTTAGAATTCTCCCTCCCACATACAACTTTCTCTAACTTTTACATGGTAAGTGTGGAAAGTATGAGATGAAATTTTGGAAAGGTACAGAAAGCATAACAGCAAATAACCTACATGTTATGATGTAGGAGTAAAATCCCAATTTCCAGGGCTCAAAGTTCCAGCTTTCCAGGGCTCAAGGCTAAAGGTTCCAGCTTTCCCTCTTGATTGAGCATGAGGGCCAGAGATGCCTTTTAGGAATCCAGAAAACCTGTTGTTCAGCCTTGTGATTCCTTGAGGAACTTATACCTTAATAAACAAAATATTGTGTGACTGCTAAGTAAAATCCCTGCTTACCAAAACTTCTAAGATGCTACAATGAATATTCATTAGGCATGAATAAAGCACATCTAAGCAGCTTGCTTTCTCTCTCTCTCTCTCTTTCTTTCTCTTACTCTATACCACTGCCATTTCTCCACCTAGCCTGCCTTTCAATTTTCTGCAAGCTAAACTCAGCATCTGGCTGAACTTTTCTGAGCTGAGAAATTAAATAAAGTCAGGTTTGAGTAGTGCTTGGATGTGACACTATCAGGAAATACCAGGACTGTAGACTAGATTGGGAAAGTGAAAACATCCCAGAAGAAGTTAATGTTAAACTACTCCCATATTTCTGCCAAGAACGCTACATGGACTTGCCCATGAAGTTACCAGGAATCAAATTGACTCAAAGAAGGCTTTGTATACTTTAAACTTACAAGTTAATTATGTGCACGGCACCATCATTAACATTCTTGAGGGCATGCTTGAACTTCTAGGCGTGTGTTTAAATATCCATTAATGCTTACGTGCCTTGCTGAACTGAGATAATCCTAATGACTAGATTCACCACAGAAATTGACTTAGGTGGATCGAGAATCAGATATACCAGAAAGACGCTTTCTAAGAGAAAAGCAACTTGATTCTGCCCTAAATGTTAGATGAAGAAGACCAGTAATCTCTTCCAAATAAAAGGGGCTCCTCTATTCAGCTACAAAAAGAAAATGTGTGTGGATCACATAAAGTTGAATTTAGAGAGAGGGGTTCAGCCCTTTACACTGAAATAGATATTAAGTGATTGTACTGGATCCAAAACTGAAGTCATCCCCAGAGGACAAAGAGGAGCTAGGCAGCAAGAATCAGTGTCCAGCAAGGCAAGTGGAGAAGAATTTGCTCCTGCTGCCAAGACACCTGCAGACCCAAATTCCAGTCTAGGTGGAGAGGAAAACCCATCACTTCAAGTATATCAAACAGGACAGGTGGCTCAAGAGTCACTCTTCCTCCGTCTCTTTCCCTGTCCTCCTCCAATTTTGCTGCATTAAAGAAGTGTTTAAATAACAGCACCTGAAGCATTATGATTTACAATATAAAAAACAAAACGATTTCACTCATGGACAATCCCAGATAATTGTCACCACCTACATCAGTAACTGCTGCTCCAATCCAGGCATAGTAATTGTGCAGACCAGTTTTCACTAGCAAAGACTGCACTTCAGTTATATTAGGTCCTGAAACAAATTAATATTTTGTTGACAAAATGATGGAAAAGAAAGGAGAATGGCATGAAATAAATCAATTCAATGATTTTGGAAGACTGGTGTGTCAGAACCTAATAAAGAAATCAATGAACAGATTAAAAAAAAAGGGAGGGGGTAGTGTGGAAGCATAAGCGTTAATGTATTTGTCTCTGGGATATCAATAATTATAGGCAATACACTTATCCTTTCCATGCCATTTTGATCATATTTAAAATGTTCAGAAAGAGGAATTCTTGATGCCTTTGACCCCATGCACAGAGCCAAGAGAACAGATGCAATTCCGAATCCAGTGCCCTGCCTCTTCCTTCGTTAGCCCTGCCTCCAACTTGGAATTGGTGCTTGTTGAGAGCAAAATTCCATCTAAGAGGCAACAGATGGAGTGGGAAAGTGAGAACTCTGATAAAGGACTGTGATCCATGAATTATGTATTAATAGATTTGTTAGCCTTAGTGCGTCAAGACTTTTTGCTGTTCTTGTTCTATACCTGTGCTTAATCTCTAAACTTTAAATTGTATGCATACCAGTCTGTCATAACATTGATTTTCTTATTTGAAAGCCTCATTTCCTCAACAGAGGTGAGTGCTGAAAAAAATGCTTTTTGGTGGGGGTGTGTGAATTGAGTAATGAAGGAGGTACCACCCTCACCCTTGTAACACTGAAGACTGATCTACAGTGACAGAGAAAGATCAAAGAAGAGATAAAAACAAACTTAGATAAAAACAGATATTCCAATCATTATTTTTAACGTCCCACCAGTTTGGAACTGTAGATGTATTTTATCAGCTAAAAAAAAGTTTAGGTTCCTCATGGCTGGATAACTGACTTGCTCTGCAACCCTGTGAATGCTTGCTTACCATTGCCTCTTCTCCTGATCATTACATTACTACAGACTATTGTAGAATGCTCTGAGGACAGAACTCCTTCTCTTCCTACAACGCTCTTGATGTACACCCTCTCCTTGTTTAGCAACTGCATTCTGTTCCAATGGCTTGGTCATTAAGCGAAATGGTTGCTAAGTGAACACATGACTGAGACAGAGATGCTGCAAAGATTACTGGTTGCTGCTGTCTCATTCTGATAAAATTCTCTCATACAGTGTCCTATGCCTAACCCCCCCTTTTTTTTTTGCCCCTCGCAGGGTGGAGAGATTGCCTAAACAAGTTATTTCTTCCTGAGCAGCTTTTCTCTACAGCCTAGTGCATCCCTAAAACTGCTAACTGCAAGTTAACAAGCTCAGCTCTGTGCTTGTTTTAATTGATTAGATTTAAATTGATTAATTAATTGATTAGAACCCCACAACCAGCAGGCAGTTGCTGCCTGAAACTGACCAGACCTTAATCAGTTTCACACTGAAGACTGGTTATCAGGCATGTGAAATTTGGTTCTAAATGCACGCTTTGATTGGAAAATGAATGTTTATTACCATTTATTACTATCTTATTTGTGAAAGGTTGTTAACTGAGGTAGTCACTAAATGAGTACTATATCCAGTGGCCTTGAGGCTAATCAGTCAACAGAGCCGGAAAGTCATGGATGGTATGCCCAGACATCACTGGGGAAAGAGATTTCAAGAAAGGAAAAAGATAGTTCTGCTTCCACTATGCTCTGGAAATCTACACAAATGGGAAAGAGGAGCATAGAATGGATATTTGCAAAGCACTGATTAGAAGTACACAGTAATAATGACCTGTGTGTGTGTGTGTGTTTAAAACAACTGCTTAAGGCATCTGTTTGGAAGACCTAGTAGTAGGGAATATGAATTCTCTTGGGAAGAATTTCTACCTACCTCAGGAACACTGCTTTACCATAGTTCAGTTCGTAAAGGGTTAATATTCCACACTTTTAGACTAATACATTTTTTTCTTGCTGAAAAACAAATCAAAATGTTGAATCCTTCAGCCTGGAAGAACAAAGAAGCAAGCTGTACAATTTATTACAAGGAAGTTTTCAGAAGACACTTAATGTGCAATGTAGTATTTAACCTAACAGTACGAAAATTAATAAGGAACCCATTTATTATAGGAGATTTTTTTTCTCTCATTGATAAGGCCTGTCAAATGATTCTGTCAAGAAGGGAAATCTTTTTCCAGTGGTTGCACAAACAGAATAAACCAGAGAAATAACATTATTTCAGATAAATGATCAGTTTCTCCATAGTCCTTGACACTCATTTCAAAGAAGGTTTCTGCTGGGCTACACCAGGAAGTCACTCATGCATGTAATAGAATCAAAGAGGTCCATTATAGTTCCAAATTGGCATGATCTCTGTTTAGTTCTGAACTCACTTTCTCCAGCAGCAGACTCCGGTCTGGAGAATCCCCAGTAGTTTTTAAAACCTGACAGATTGTTTCTCCTAAGCTGCGGCATGTGCTAGATGCTATGAATAGCCTCCATTGCTTTGGTTTTTAGAAAGACTATTTCAAAACATCTTTTTAACGAGGCCTTTTAATCTGCTTCCTGTGTTGTATTGAAAGTTCCTATGTTTTCAAAAAGTATGTTTTTAAGGTATGATTTTTTTTAAAAAAATGTTGATTTAGCCAAAATACAGCATATACATACTAATAATAAAGAACTACTGAATTAGATCTCTCCCCCACACCCCACTTCTTCATATTCACCAGCCTGGCTTTTATTCTATATAATGTACAAATGCTAGAATTATACTAAGCATAAGAAGATTTAATGAATTTGACTCTGATGTTTATGACATTTTTTTCCTTCCAGCTTTATTACCAGCTACTATTTGCCCAATCTATCAGTAATGACAATAGCAATTTTGGCACTTTTGTTTTAGAGACTATTTAAATGTTTGACTTGTACAACTGCTGTGGGGTTATTAAAAAGCACAGTTAAACAAAGCACTTCAGAAAATCCTACACCATCTGGAGACATTTATGACTGACTTTGGATTCAGACCAATAACTGTAGGAATGGTGCAGTATGACAATTTCATTGACTGCTCCATTCTTATCTGTCAGAGACAAAACGCTGTGACTTACCAGCCAGGGCATGTCAGATCATTCCCATTATGTGCTCAAGGCTAATTGAACATTAGAAAAAGGCTTCTGAACAGAAAGAGCGCTGTAGAATGGAACAGGTTACCAAAGACGTGGTAGGCTCCCTTTGTTGGATGTGTAAATGGAGGCTAGATACAGTAGCTATCACTTAGCAATCCTTTAATTTGGATTACTGCACTGGGTATGGGGTTGGAATCAATGGCCTTAATTGCCTGTTCCAACCCTGTGATTCTAAAAAGAATGTGTAATTCTGATCTCCACAATTTGTCCACATTGTAGTGGCTTTTTCACACATTGCAGCCCTTGTGTAAGAGACTATTAAAAATAATTCCTGAGCAGAGGGTTGTCTGTGTAGCAATAAGAATATCTAAAAGTCTATGCTGTTCAAAGACAAAACGTTAAATCTTTTTGTGCAAAACCAAGTTTATCCACATTATGACCCTAGCGATTAATAATGTTATAAAGTCTGAGAAGTGAAAAACCAGAAGAAAAAAAACCCTTGTGCAAATTTCAGATAAAATCAGAAAGGTTACATAATATGGCAACTCCTTAACTATTTGATTCAGAGCAGTCTGTCATTCCTGCTTCCAGATAAAATAGTTTCCCTTCAAATGTGCTTATGGGAATTAATTCACCCTAATTATTGTGACAAATTCTTCACAGGGAGCACAATTTTCCCATACGTCACATTCAGATGATTCACTCTTCCATATGAACATTAGGTAGTAGGTGTCCAGGTGATAATTATGCCTCCTAACCCAATCAATTATTTATTTAACACAATATTTATATACTGACATATTCCAATAACTCTAGTTGATTTTCAATCAAAACATACATAAAAATAACCGTAAACTAAAACCATTTTATATAAACAATTAATAAATCAATTAAACCAGAGCTACCCCCCCAAACTAGCACCCACTCTGAAAGATAACATCAGCATAGCTATTTATGCCCTCAAAACCAGGTGAAAGAATAATCTTTATTGGCTTCTTAAAAGGTAGCAGTATAGGGGCAATTCAGATGTGTGGAGGAGGCTATTCCATAAGATCAGGGCCCCGTTAAGACCCTCACTCTAAGCACCTCTTGGGGGAGAACCAAAGTACCTCCTCCAGGTCACAGACACAAAACAGGCAGATTCACTTTGAAAGGAAATGCACTTGAAGATTACTGAGTGTCAAGCTATGCAGGTAAAGAACAGCAGTTTATTTGCACTCAGAAACCTAGCCAGCGCAGCACTCTTCGACAGGTCTCACATGCCTTAAGTGGCTTTCACTTGCTAGCAAGCATGCCACCACATTCTGCACCAATTACAGCTTCCCAATAGTTTTCAAAGGCAGCCCTGTGTAATGCACACTGCAGGAATCCAGCCTCAAATTGGTAAGGGCATGAGTCACTCTGGGCAAAGCTTCCTGCTCCAGAAAGTGCTACAAGTGGCTTACAAAGGCTTTCTTGGCCATGGATTTCACCTGTTGTTTGAGCAGTATTTGAGAGTCTAGGAGAAGCCTGAAATCTCAGACCTGCTGCTATAGAGGAAATGTGACCCCCATACAGAGGCAACATGGAGCCTGTATGGAATCAAATGGTTTCAGGAAGAACAATGCCCCTATCTTGCTGAGTGTCATTTTAATGTATTTAGTCCCATATAAACCCTCTGACAGACTTTTCTTACCAAACTAGCCTCACAATAGATAAATAGGGGACACAAGAGCTTCTGATAAGTAAATTTATGGTAGAAAAGCCAAGTAAACCATTATGAAAGCATTCCAGTGACTGCTATGTATCAGATGCTATTTACAGCAATCAAGGTTCAAATTCTTGTATTTAGGCTATAATGTACCATTGCCTTCTTCCTAGGGCTGAGAGAGAGTGACTGGCCCAAGGTCACCCAGCTGGCTTCATGCCTAAGGCAGGGCTAGAATGGTCTCCTGGTTTCTAGCCTGGTGCTTAACCACTATGCCAAACTGGCTCTCACATTACAGTACAGCCAGAGGAAAAGATACAAGAATTTGAGAAAACCAGGCTAGAAACCAGCAGACCCTGAGTACTGCCTTAGGCACAAAGGCAGGTGAACCTGGGCCAGTCACTCTCTCTCAGCCCTGGGAAGAAGGCAATGGCAAACCACTTCTGAAACACCTTGCCAAGAAAACTGCAGGGACTTGTCCAGGCAGTTGCCAGGAGTCAAAAACTGACTGGAAGGCTAAATAAAAAAAATAGACAGACAGACAGACGTGCTTGAAGCTACTTTCTTTTGGGTAGAAGGACCATTTCCACATGCCTCTTGTTTTGGTAACAGACCTGAGGCACTGAACTGCAATATTCTACTACTCAGCTTCAGGTTCTAAGGAATGTTAGATGGGTCTCATGGCCTAAAAACTTGATCATTTCAGCAAAAACATAGTTTTGGGGTTTACTGAACCTATAAAAGAATATTTTAAAATGGCTGGCTGTCATCTGTTCTATGACAGAATTATAAATTTGAATAAATTTATTTATTTTATAATTTATAATTGATTTATAATAAATAAATTTGAAGGAACGTATGTTATGAGTATGCCCACCTGTAATTCTTTACTGGATAGGTATTAATACTATAATGAAGCAGGTTCTTGGAAGGTGGTTACAGGCCAAATATATCAATGCTTTGTTATATTATATCCATAAAATCTAAAATCTGTCAATTTATGATAAACTTTGGTGTATCAAGCCTGGACTTTTTCAAAGAGGGTGATTACGTATACCTGGAAAAACATTTGTTTGCCAGACTATAAAAGGTGGCTTTTATAGTCTGGAAATTTGTTGGCTCTCAGCCTCTGAACTAGTTTCATATCAAAAGACAACATGATTCTGTATGGTCTAGGTTCAATTCACTGTTCAAAAATTGAATCACAGTGACGAAACAAAAAAGCAATGTAACAATAACATTCATACACACACACACACACACACACACACTGTATGTATGCATAGGCTTCTTATACATACATATCTGTATTTTGTGTCTGTCTATATCTCTGTGGGTTAAACCGCTGAGCTGTCGATCGGAAGGTCGGCGGTTCGAAACCGCGCGGCGGGGTGAGCTCCCGTTGCTCGTCCCAGCTTCTGCACACCAAGCAGTTCGAAAACATGCAAATGTGAGTAGATTAATTGGTACCGCTTCGGCGGGAAGGTAACGGCGTTCCGTGAGTCATGCTGGCCACATGACCCGGAAGTGTCCTATGGACAACGCCGGCTCCAAGACTTTGAAACGGAGATGAGCACCGCCCCCTAGAGTCGGACACGACTGGACTTTACGTCAAGGGAAACCTTTACCTTTACCTATATCTCTACATGTCTATGTGTTTTACATAACAGTTTCAATAAAGGATGACCATATCTCAATTTCATCATCCATACATAATCTACCCTTGTAAGCAACTCATTCATAAGCTGAAACTAACATCAGTTCTTCAATCTGCTGAGTAATTGGGGCCATAATTCATTTTTCCAATGTTAAAGGACCAGTCTCTTAGCAATAAGAAGGCCATGGAGAATTCATTTCTGTTCTCCAGCTATCAATTTCCATGTAATAAATATATACTTCAAAAGAAAATGCACATCCAAAAATGTTAAACCTTGCCAACAGTCAAATTAATATATGTAATTACTTCTCCAAACACAGTAATTTTAAAACATTGCTAAAACATGTCTCTCTCTCTCTCTCTCTCAAATTTTAAACACAAGAATAAGATTAATGCAAATAGAGCGAAATACAAAATAGGGTGAAAAAGAAAAGAGAAAAAGAAAAAAATTGAAAAAAACCTAAAGGTACAAAAAGAGTAGCAGAAAAGTAGAAAAGAAAGAAAAAAGATATAAAGAAGTAGCTTTCAATCTTCTTTACAGCAGTTGTAAGTACAATTATGAACTGACACCTCTCTCTAAAGTTACATTGTGACTGTCTTCTTTGTATAATCTATCCTATCTAATCATCCAAACCATAAATCATAAGTTCATTTTTTTCTTTTTGACACAAACGTCTATAAGGGATTTCCAGTCACCAATAAACATAGATATTATCTTTTCACTAATCAAAAAATCAGTTTGGCCATTTCAGCGAGTTCTCTCATCTTCACCAGCCATTCCTGTTGTAGGTGTTGCCAGGTCTTTCCATTTTGCACTTACAATAATCATGCTGCATGTCTTTTAATGAAACATTATTCTCAATGCATCTACTTGGTCTTTTCACTAAGATCAAATGTAGTTGTTATTTTTCAAGTTTTCTTCTTCATTTGAAATGTTTTTAAAATTTCTTTTTTTTTTGGTCTCCTGTATTTTTTCCTATTTTTATTTTATGTAGTTTAGTATAAAGGCTTTTCTTTTTTCTTTTTATAATATATAGATTATTATATAATAGGATAGTTTTTTTCCCTACAGTGTATAGCCTGTTATACAATAGTAATATAATTATAGAATAACAGTGTTTATATATAATATTACATATCAACATGTAGTGCCTTTTAAAAAAAATGTTAACTCTAACATTTTAAAAACCCCATGCAATTATTAAGCCCCATGGCACCCACGAAGGAAAGGCCAGCAGTTTGACCACTGCTCTCCAGCATTGACTGAAACCTCCTGCTCAGGAAGGAGTTGCACCATGCTAACCCCTGCAGATAACTCAGGAGGATATCATGGTCAATAGTATCGAATGCTGTTGAGACTTCTTCAGTGTCAGACTTCCCTCCTTCCAGTCTAGCCTGGAAAAAGTTAAGTCAACAAACAACACTCAAACAGGTCCGATTAAGAATATTTATTGGAAGGAAGGTTAAAGTTACAACACAAGTATGCCAGAGAGCACCCTACTTTCAGATAAGACACCTATACACAGGCAATTTAGGGTGACAAAACTCTTGTCTGTTTCTTTCTGCTTTTTCTATGGAGGATCTGGAAACATGCCTTTTTTGGAAGGCAGGGCAATCTATATCTGTTCACTGTGTAGGTAATTGTCATTCCAATCAGTGTGAGAAGTAACTCAGAACTAGAAGGACTGCACTCTCTTCTCTCTAATGAAGGTCAGCCACCAGGTTAACTAAAGTAGTTTCCACCCAGGTCTGAACCCCAACAGAAAGGGATCTAGATAATCTTCTCCAACTAGGATTCTCTGTATGTTGAGCCCTCCAAAATCTTCCCTAAAAAGGAAGATTGGAGGCAGGGAGAAGGAGTCAAGCAGGGGATAAATCCATCCCACAGGTGGTAGAACTCATGTTGCAGAGAACATTATATACTTCCCTGGAAATCAACAACCTCAAATGAATCCCAGATGATTCACAATATATTGTCCTGGTGAACATATTGGAATCTACCTATGTGGAGTCCAAATCCAAGTGAATATGGATAGATTTATCTATCAACTGTCTGGCAAACATGTCACAGCAGCTGGGGGGGAGTTCATCTTGCTTGTCCTTCCCCATTTGGGGATGGGTAGGTGAAGAGTATTTAGAACAGTGATGCTGAATGACATTTTATTTAAGCAATAAAAAAGGAGTCCTTTATGTGTGTTCTTACTGCCACAATGTAGCCTGGGATTACACCAGTGTTAATCATACTCTTCTTCCTTCCTTCACTATCAGTTTGCTTCTTCCACTTTGTCTCCTGGTGCTTCTCAGTAACCAAGGAGCTCCCTGGTATCAGCATACAGAGACAGAACAATAATGTCCAGTACTCTTGTAGAATTCCAAAGCTTGACCAGGTGCCTAGTCCCCACACACCTGTAGAAAACCAACTGGATCCATAAAGCATCTGGTTAGATCATCTTGATTGGTCTTTCAACTTTGCCAGGATTATAGGTGGTAACAAGCTGCGTATTGACCACTGTGACAAAGGACTGTTAATCGTGTATTCCATCTTAAGATCATATGCCATCTGATACAAGATAAAGAGCAGGTTGAACATGGGTTAATCACCTGGGACAATCCCATAGTTGCCATGGAAGCCATGAATTCCTGTGCCTTTCTAGATATCCCCCTCCCCCTCAGGGGATGGAGACCTTCCCCTACTAGCAAAAGCTTTCAATCTCCATTTGAGGACCTCTGATCCCCATCTCAAAGGGCCATCAGGAATCCTCTGTTCTTCCTTCTCTCTCTCTGCTCTTTCTTTTTCCTGCATGTCTGCATGTCTGCATTCCCATTCTCCTTCTTCTTCCTTGTGTCCACACTTCCAGCCTCCACTTTCATGGTACCCCCAGGACTATTGATGACTTATGGTGACTGTGGACACCTACATCAACAAGATGTATTACTAAAAAAAATCTGCTTTGTCTCAAAACAAGCCTACCAATTCTTTCCTGAGAAAAGCACACTGAGACTTAGGAACAGTCATATCATCCAAGCACCATCTTAGGGGGGAAAAGCCAGTTTCAAAGAAACATAAGAGAAATAATATGATTTTTTGAGGTTATATGGTCTATAAAAGTCTATGATGAGACAACTGACCATTTCAGACCATGCTTTTATGTTTACAAACTGCATTCCCAATTACAAATAGCTAATATATTATGCTATTACAAAGATTGCACTGGTACAGTATACAAAAGGTGAGCTTTTAACATCTTCTTTAGGAGATCTGCTTTATACACCCTCACTATGGCAGGTAAGAACTATGTCCCAATGATGAATCATGATGAATCAGCCTAGAAATCACACTCCCTTTATTTGTGTTGAACTGAAAATGCAGTTTATGGAATCAATGCATTTAGTTTTATACTACTGACTCAAAAGATGAGTTTTTAAAATGAGCCATTTTAAAAGAAAAAATAAGTGAGTTGGCCTTGGACACAGGAAATGAAATTGAACTCTGTAGTCTGACTGGTTGAATTTTAAGAAACAAGTATTGATTTCAGTTGATAAACATGGAAGTAGTTGTCATCTTCTTCACTGATGTAATAAAGATTAAATGGATGCCAGTACTACATTGCTGCCTTTACCTTAACTATAATGCAAAACACACACACCAGAAAGTATACTCACATAACAGGTAGTAAAACCCACTGAACTTAACAGCATTTACTTCTGGATAAACATGCATAAAATTGCAATATTAATTAAAAAAAAACTTCCCCAGAAAAATTCACCAAGATTTTGAGATGATAGGAAGGCTTATATGGGAGAGGGTACTTGCAAATCTTCTTTCTTCAAGCTCTGCTCTAAAGAGCATGATCAAGGGCTCAATTTTACAAATTACAAGGTTGCCTCAAAGTGGTGAAGGAAGCCAATATTAATCTTATTTCAGAAACAGGCTTTCATCTGCCACACTGCCAATTCACTACCATCAATGAAGCAGCAGATAAATAAACACAACAGCAGGAACAGCAAGACAAAATTGAGAGCTGAGACCAGATTTTTACTGAGTTAAATTCTAAACATGCGTTTATGTTTTTTACTGTATTTGAAAGCATTGAAGGACTATTCTTCTGAGCTCTCAGACTCCTTCTCTTAAAGGAAAAAAAAAAACGCTCCAGCAAACTTACATCTTGTGTTTGCCATGATATGATTCATCTTCTTCACTCACAATTATTTTTCCAAGCTATTCCTCATTTGATTGATAGATTGTGTGCCATCAAGTCGTTGTCAACTCTTAACGACCATATAGGTAGATTTTCTTCATGACCATCTGTCCCTAACCTGGTCTTTCAGGTCTTCCAGTGATACACCCATCACAACTGTAACTGAGTCCAAACATCTTGCTGCGGGTTGTCGTCTTCTCTTTCCTTCTACCTTTCTCAGTATTAGTATTAGGGCATTTTCTAGAGGGCTAGGGCATTTTCTAGAGGGCTAGGTCTTTGTATAATGTGTCCAAAGCACAAACATTTGAGTCTGGTCATTTGTGCCTTGAGTGAGAACTGTGGGTTGATTTGTTCAATGATTTGTTTGTTTGTTTTCTTGGCTGTCCATGGTATTCTAAGGAGTCTTTTCAAACACCAATGTTCAAAAGTTTCAATACTTGATAGGAAGAGTAAGTTCAACTTTCACTTCCATAGAATGTCACAGGGAATACCATGACTTGCATGATTCTATCTGTCAGTATAGATACATCACAGCATTTCAATATCTTTTCTGGGGCCTTAAGGCCATGCTACCAAGTACTAGTCTGTGGTGTATTTCTTGACTGCTGGTTCCTTTACTGTTGATGGTTGAACTTAAAAGGCAGAAGATATCCTCCAGTCCTGTATCTTCATTGTCAGTTCTAAGGCTGGTTGTCCTACCTGTTGTCATTAGCCATTAGCTGTAGTGTCTTAGCAGTTGGCTCTACTTCAAAGAAGCTGAAAGAGATGGAGGTCTGGAGCAAATCCATGAGTCCTCAAATCAAAAGCTGGGAACAACTGGAATAGGTAGTATTAGGTACAACTTTTGGGGGGAGGGGGTACATTTGAGTCAATGTTGACTCCTGGTGACTGCCTGGACAAGTTCCTGCAGTTTTCTTGGCAAGATTTCAGAAGTGGTTTGCCATTGCCTGCTTCCTAGGGCTGAGAGAAAGTGACTTGCCCAAGATCACCTGCCTGGCTTTGTGCCTAAGGTGGGACTAGAACTCCTGGACTCCGGGTTTCTAGTCTGATGCCTTAACCACTACACCAAACTGTCTCTTTGCACACTCATGTTAAGTCTCCTTTTTTGGTACTGGAATGTAAATTAACTTACTCCAATCTCTTGGCTGCTGTGTTGTTCTCTAGATTTGCTGGCATAGCTTGGTTAAAAGCTTTACTAATTCTTTTTTGTGGTTTGCTGTATTTCAGTGGGTATTCTGTAAGTTCCTGTAGCCTTCTGACTTGGTAATGACCAGAGTGCTGATTTAACTTTATCTTCTAGGACTAGAAGTTCTTGTAAACAGGGAATATCTTCTAAGGTATCTTGGGTGTTGACACTTCTACTGTACAGTGTTTCAGTATACTCCTTCCGTCTTAGTTTTATCTATTTTGAATAATTTACTATCGGTACATTGTCATTCTTTAGTATACCAGTGAAGGTTGGAACTTCCTTCTGAATGACTTTTCTTGTTTTCCCATGTCCATTTCCATCTTCAGTGCCTTTACAAATTTTGCTGTAATACTGCTTCTTGCCTTTTCTAACATGTCTCTGAACGTCTTTATTAAGTTCCTTTCTGAGATGTTTCTCCTTCTTTTCTTTGGCTTCCTTTCTCTTCTTGGCAATTTCCATGGTTTGTTTTTGTTATAATTGCTTCTCAGCCTTTTGGCTAAGATCAAGTGTAGTTCTTGCTATACCTTCCTAACTATAAAAGCAATGCTGTCCCTTGTTTTTCATGTAGTCTGACTGAAAGTGTCCGATCCCAGTCCATCTCAATCTGCTGATGCCTAAGGTGTCAATTTGTAGTTGTTCTATTTCATCTTTCACTGTGTTGAGCTTTCTCATATTCATGCTTCTTATATTCCATACTCCTACTGTAATTCTGTCTTTGCAGCTTCAGATTTTCTTTTCCTGTATGGCAAGATCAGCAACTACATGTCTTGAAGGCTTTGATCTAGCCACATCATAAACACCAATATTATTCCAAAAGATCCTCAGCAATTCCTCAGTAGCATGTCGAGTGCCATCTGACTTGAGGGGCCCATCATCTGGCACTATATTGTCAATCATTTTACATTTTCTATCAATGTGGTTTTCTTGGTAATAATAGAGGAGTGGTTTACCATTGCCTTCCTGTGCAGTATTAATTTATACCTTTGCCATTGTCACTAGAGTTATCATCCGCCTCAAGCATCTTCCTATATCACTGCTGCCTGATATAAGTGCCTGCTTTCCTGACATGAGCAGCTGGGATGACCTTCATGCTTTGGGTGTACTCTTGGCATATACACCCAACATTCTTCACTCATCCCTCCCAGGAACACACACAACGCATACATCCACCATGATGAGGCAGCACAGCAGGACTTGAGGAGGACTGCCTGTTTATACATGGCAATTCTTAAGCCCACATATTCTGAAGAAGTTCTGGTCTAGAACAGCTGATCTCAATGATAATACTTAGAATGAAAGCTGAACAAATATAGCCATGATCCTTCTCTAAATGGGGCTGCACTAACCATTTCTAGAAGGAATCTTTAAAAGTAATTCCTTCTTTCCCATTCAACCTTGAATGCACTATAAGTTACTCAAGATGTAAAGTAACAAATCAGCATGTAGAGCTGAATGGGCTGAATGGAAATACAAGGCTAACATAAACTGCACAGGCATGGGAATACATAGTACAGGTAGTCCTTGCTTACTGACTGTGTTTAATGACTCTTCAAAGTTATGGCAGTGTAAAAGAAAAGTTTTGTGACCAATCCTTGCATTTGTGACTGTTGCAACATCCTGTGGTCATGTGATCACCATCTGTATACTTTAAAACTGGCTTCCCACAAGCAGAGTTAATGGAGAATGCAGAAGTAAAATCACAAGTTGCAGTCACGTGATGTCATGCTTAATGACTGAATGGGAAGTGATGTTGTAAGCCCATCACAGTCATGTGATTATCTGCTTAGCAAACATGTTGCTTAGCAATGGAGTTGCCAGTCCCACTTGTGGTCGCTAAGTGAGGACTACCTGTATATATGCTGAGATGGTATGGTCCAATGATCTTTTCTCATGTGAATGTTCTTATGAGTGGAAACCTCATGCTAAGAAGCTATTTTAGAAGGAGCTTTTCCAAACTGTATTTGGTAGGCAGTTTTTTTGTTGCCATTTTTATTTTTATTTTGTTCATTTGATTTTATTTCATTCTATGTTGCTATTATTATTAGGAATATTATTATTACTATGATGTGTATGTTTACTGTAAACTGTTTAGATTTCCTTTAGCAATTTTTATTATTTGTTATTTATGCGGTTGTTTTAATATTGTGGATGTTTTATTTTTGATTGCCATTGTAAACAACTCTGAGTCTATAGCTAATCTGGTAGAATACAAATTGAATAAATAAAATAAATAGAATCCCATGATTCTGCATTTCTTGAAACTTTTTGTTACTTGAAACAGAATAACAATATCAAGGAGTTATGAGTAAGTTCTTTTAGGTCATAGATGTGTAATGTTTGAGTTGTTCACACTTAGAATTCAAGGCTGGCTTCTTGCCTGCTAGCAGTACTATTTTAGATTACAGTAGTCAAAGATGGAAGGAAGGAGGTGCAAGGTTCACAACAAAACACACAATTATATTCAGTGCAAAATTATGAAAAAAGCATGTGATGCTATGACTTTTTATCATTTAGAATACCATAGCAATATTAATGAACAAACCTTTTGATTTTTTGCAGATAGGTCCTTCATGTTTGTAGCTATGTTTCAATATATTGGGCAGACAAAACCATTGTTCCCATAGAACAGTTACACTTGAGTGAAGCAGTTATCTCTAAAATGGACAGTTTTAGTGAAGTGTTTGCTTAATAAAATGGACAGTTCAGTAAAGAGCCGTATTCTCCTTTCCAGACTGATCTTCTGTCCCTCTTTTCATTACTGTCATGCTGTCATACCATATCATGGTATATACCTTGTCAGTTCTATTGGTGATGTATGAGATAGCTGCATAGATAGTATATGAACGTGTTAGTACCCCACTGCCTATCAATGTAATAGGTAACTCATATGTACAGTTGACAGCTTCTCATCAAGAAGAATTTCAGGAAGAATGAATATTATGCACAAACTAACAATTGGGAATGGGCAAATCTATTAATCATACTGTGCCACAGTTTTTCATTTTCAAAAATGAACCTTTGCTTTTGTTTTTTTCCCCCTCTCCATTTTATCCACACATAATTTTTTTTTCTGTGCCTTTTCCTAAACTACATATACTTTTAGTTACAGATTGGGCTATTCATGTCCATTTTGGTTGCAAGTACATTGAGAAACTAAAAAATCATTTGAAATAAGCATAAAATTTTTCTGCCAACAATAGTGGTCACTGCCTTTTCCCTGTAGAACTTTTTTTTTTTCATATGTAGGTAAAATCCAGAAACTCCTTTCTGCTGGCAAACGTTTTTTCTGTCTGTTGCAAGAATTAGCTTGAAACCACAGTTCCAAACGTCAGAACGTGAGAAGGCCATGTTCAGACCTCAAAGCTGCTGCATGTCAAGTCTCTAGCTTTCTGCCTCAGCACTTTATCTTGACAGGCAAAATTAAAATAATAACAACCTGCCTCAGAGGATTGTTGTGTGAGGAGGAAATTCCATCCCATTTAGAAAATGGGCTATAAATTGAGCTAATCAGAAAAATATAAATAAATGCAATCCAGAGAAAATTAGGCACTCGATAGGGAGCAAACTTCAGAAAAATCACTCTAATAATCACATGTGAAAGGTTGTATCTGGTCTGTACTTCTAGGGTTCTCTCTCAGTCTATATTATAGATACATTATATAAATAAAGTATGCCCCCTAGACAGAAACGTGATTGGAAAATTACATATTCACAAGGCAGCCTGTTGTTGTTTATTCGTTCAGTCGCTTCCGACTCTTCGTGACTTCATGGACCAGCCCACGCCAGAGCTTCCTGTCGGCCGTCAACACCCCCAGCTCCCCCAGGGACGAGTCCGTCAACTCTAGAATATCATCCATCCACCTTGGCCTTGGTCGGCCCCTCTTCCTTTTGCCCTCCACTCTCCCTAGCATCAGCATCTTCTCCAGGGTGTCCTGTCTTCTCATTATGTGGCCAAAGTATTTCGGTTTTGCCTTTAATACCATTCCCTCAAGTGAGCAGTCTGGCTTGATTTCCTGGAGGATGGACTGGTTTGATCTTCTTGCAGTCCAAGGCACTCTCAGCATTTTCCTCCAACACCACAGTTCAAAAGCATCGATCTTCCTTCGCTCAGCCTTCCTTATGGTCCAGCTCTCGCAGCCATATGTTACTACGGGGAACACCATTGCTTTAACGATGCGGACCTTTGTTGTCAGTGTGATGTCTCTGCTCTTAACTATTTTATCGAGATTTGTCATTGCTCTTCTCCCAAGGATTAAGCATCTTCTGATTTCCTGACTGCAGTCAGCATCTGCAGTAATCTTCGCACCTAGGAATACAAAGTCTTTCACTGCTTCTACATTTTCTCCCTCTATTTGCCAGTTATCAATCAAGCTGGTTGCCATAATCTTGGTTTTTTGGGGTTTAGCTGCAAGCCAGCTTTTGCACTTTCTTCTTTCACCTTCATCATAAGGCTCCTCAGTTCCTCTTCGCTTTCAGCCATCAAAGTGGTATCATCTGCATATCTGAGATTGTTAATGTTTCTTCCAGTGATTTTAACTCCAGCCTTGGATTCCTCAAGCCCAGCTTGTCGCATGATGTGTTCTGCATACAAGTTAGGGTGAGAGTGTACAGCCCTGCCGTACTCCTTTCCCAATCTTAAACCAGTCTGTTGTTCCGTGGTCTGTTCTTACTGTTGCTACTTGGTCGTTATACGGATTCTTCAGGAGGCAGACAAGATGACTTGGTATCCCCATACTGCTAAGAACTTGCCACAATTTGTTATGGTCCACACAGTCAAAGGCTTTAGAATAGTCAATAAAACAGAAATAGATGTTTTTCTGAAACTCCCCGGCTTTTTCCATTATCCAGCAGATATTGGCAATTTGGTCCCTAGTTCCTCTGCCTTTTCTAAACCCAGCTTGTACATCTGGCAATTCTCGCTCCATGAACTGCTGAAGTCTACCTTGCAGGATCTTGAGCATTACCTTACTGGCCTGTGAAATGAGTGCCACTGTTCGATAGTTTGAACATTCTTTAGTGTTTCCCTTTTTTGGTATGGGGATATAAGTTGATTTTTTCCAATCTGATGGCCATTCTTGTGTTTTCAAAATTTGCTGGCATATAGCATGCATTACCTTGACAGCATCATCTTGCAAGATTTTGAACAGTTCAGCTGGGATGCCGTCGTCTCCTGCTGCCTTGTTATTAGCAATGCTTCTTAAGGCCCACTCAACCTCACTCTTCAGGATGTCTGGCTCTAGCTCACTGACCACACCATCAAAGCTATCCCCAATATTGTTATCCTTCCTATACAGGTCTTCTGTATATTCTTGCCACCTTTTCTTGATCTCTTCTTCTTCTCTTAGGTCCTTGCCATCTTTGTTTTTGATTATACCCATTTTGGCCTGGAATTTACCTCCAATGTTTCTAATTTTCTGGAAGAGGTCTCTTGTCCTTCCTATTCTATTGTCTTCTTCCACTTCCGTGCATTGCTTGTTTAAAAATAATTCCTTATCTCTTCTGGCTAACCTCTGGAATTTTGCATTTAATTGGGCATATCTCCCCCTATCACTGTTGCCTTTTGCTTTCCTTCTTTCTTGGGCTACTTCTAATGTCTCAGCAGACAGCCATTTTGCCTTCTTGGTTTTCTCTTTCTTTGGGATGTATTTTGTTGCCGCCTCCTGAACAATGCTGCCAACTTCTGTCCAGAGTTCTTCCGGGACCCTATCTACTAAGTCCAGTCCCTTAAATCTATTCTTCACCTCCACTGCATATTCTTTAGGAATATTAGTGAGCTCATATCTAGCTGATCTGTGGGTCTTCCCTAATCTCTTTAGTCTGATCCTAAATTGTGCAAGAAGAAGTTCGTGATCTGAACTACAGTCAGCTCCAGGCCTTGTTTTTACCGACTGTACAGATGTCCGCCACCTTTGGCTGCAAAGGATGTAGTCAATCTGATTTCGGTGTTGTCCATCTGGGGAAGTCCATGTATAAAGCCGTCTCTTAGGTTGTTGGAAGAGAGTGTTTGTTATGCAGAGTGAGTTGTCTTGGCAAAATTCTATCAGCCTATGTCCTGCTTCATTTTGTTCTCCCAGGCCATACTTACCTGTAATTCCAGGTGTCATTTGACTGCCCACCTTAGCATTCCAGTCTCCTGTGATGAAAATAACATCTCTTTTAGGTGTGTCGTCCAGTAGGTGCTGCAGATCCTCATAGAACTGCTCTACTTCAGCTTCTTCAGCATTTGTGGTTGGGGCGTATATTTGGATCACTGTGATGTTAGATGGCTTGCCCTGAATTCGAATTGAGATCCTTCTATCGTTTTTTGGGTTGTATCCAAGCACTGCTTTAGCCACTTGACTATTAATTATGAAGGCTACTCCATTTCTTCTGTGGTCCTCTTGTCCACAGTAGTAGATCTGGTGGTCATTTGATGTGAAGTGGCCCATTCCAGTCCATTTCAGTTCACTGACGCCCAAAATGTCTATCTTTAATCTTGACATCTCACCAATAACCACATCCAATTTGCCCTGGCTCATAGATCTTACATTCCAGGTTCCAATGGTGTGTTGATCCTTAGAACATAGAATTCGCCGTTCACCACCAGCACCGTCGGCCGCTAGCCGTCCTTTCGGCTTTGAGCTAGCTGCGTCATCACATCTGGGGCTAGTTGAACTCCTCCTCTGTCCCTCCCCAGTAGCATTTTGACCATCTTCCGACCTGGGAGTCTCATCTTCCGATGGTATACCGACATATCTCTGGTTGTACTGATCCATTTAGTTTTCACGGCAAGAATACTGGGGTGGGTTCGCCATTACCTTCCCCAGGGATCGCATTTAGTCTGACCTCTCTGTCATGACCTTCCCGTCTTGGGTGGCCCTTCACGGTTTAGCTCATGGCATCATTGAGGTGCTCAAGCTCCAGCACCACGACAAGGTAACGATCCTTTGCTGAAGCAAGGCAGCCTACATATTTCTATAAACCCTAATTTTATCACTCAGTTTTTCCTTACAATTGTGGTGAACGGCATCTAGATTTTGAATCCATAGATGGGAAATACTTTCATTAAGACAACTAATAAAACACAAAAGGATATGTAAGCTTCTTGCCTGATGAAGACTTCTGGAACTTTTTTGTATTAGTCCTTATCAAAGTATCACCCATGTATGGATTTCAGTTTTTAACTTCCACTGACTCATACAGCTATGAGTGCTTTTAATTATTTGTTTACCCCCTGACTCTACAAGTTTTGTCCACATTTCAGACGTATTTTCCCTCCTATGAAAAGCAATAAGGAAAAACACTGGCAGTTTGGAGTGCTCTGTATTCTTACCCGTATTCCTGCTGTATAAACATCAAATCTGAGCAAATCTGAGTGGAATGCTTCACAAAAGTCTACGTGGATCTTACTACTGGAGTGTTATTAGCAAGTGCTGCATTGAAGAGATTAGTAATCATGCATCATGAGCCTTAGTAAAAGAACAGCCTAGTTTGCTCCCCCACAAGTTCATGATGCTTCAGCATAAATCTATGATCTTCTTAAATGCTGCAAATTCTTTCTTTCTGGTAGCATCAGTACTTACCCTCACATAATTAAAATATTACTCTTCATGGAAAAGGATACCACAATCTGCTTTTAGTGCACAATTAAAATCAAAAGCTTTTACTGTCGTTCTGTTATTATAAACCATTTACGGGGTTCATCAGCCACTATCACTGGGCATCTACCTTAATTATTATAGTAAGGAAGTGAGACTAGTTTACCAAGTCAGATTCCTTAAAGGTCAAAGAGTTGCAATACCTGGAAACAGAAAGCTATGGCTCAATTTGAACAGCAGTAAAATTAGCCCAGGTGCTACAGTGGCCCTGGGGCTTTCACCCGGAAGCGATCAGTCATTAGTCTGGTGAAAATAATGAAAGCCCTGTCGCTTTTAGGCTATTTTTTGACATGATTATATTTTTTTAAATAAGAATTTTGTTAAGTTTGGAAAAAAGATAAAAACTACAAAAAAGAAAAAAAGAGAAAAAAACTAAAAAAGTGTAAAACACAGGAAAAAAGAAATTTGAAGATTACATAAGGAAGTGACTTCCAACTTACAACAACAAGAATATAAAACAATTTCCATAATTAATCCCTTACTCTGTATCAAACCAAGATCACATTATTTCGATAAACCACACCATCAGCACATTGTAAAAATCACTGAATATCATTGCTCCTTCCCCTTATATTTTTAAAAAAGAAATATATAAACTTCTAAATCAACTTCCCTCCCCACAAAAATAATTTATTTAATTATTTCCTTCCTACCACTATTCTATATATTTCTGTCCACTATAATAAAAACCAGATTATAAAAACATATAAGTTGTCTACTTTTATAATTAATAATACTACAATAATTTTAACCTTATTATAACTAAAACCAAGCAATTATTATTATACCTTATAAGTCTTACAAATCAAACAAACCTTTAAAATAATCCAATAAATCTTAATCAGAATCATTAAAAAAATGAAATCATAGAAGCCTCAATATCAATCCCATTAAACATTCTTAAACCTTTACCCTGCTTCAGAATATACCAGAACATTTACATATCTCCATATTACACAGAAGGCATTTTTCATACAGGAATCAAACAGCCCAGACGCCCCCCTTGGAAACTCAGACTTCTCAGCAAAAAACCTTCCACAGAACAGAGCCTCTTCTTTCCCATAACATTCCTTCAGAAAAACAACTCCCTTTGTAATTTGCAGCTCAGACTGTCCCTTTAACCCCTTCAGCACCAGAATGTAATCTTTGCCTGGCATTGCTTCAATCTTGCTGTCAGTAGAAACATCTCTATCTTTGTTAAAATCTTCATCTTCTTCCGTAATGTCCTCAGCCAGATGACACATTTTAGAAATGATATTTTCCCCAGTGTCCCGAATATCTTGCAGAATAGCTTGACAGGAATCTGAAAAGATCTCTTTGAAGGTCTGCTTAAGCTCACAACAGAACTCTGAAAAAGTCTCCTTGAAATCCCCCATGTTTCAGGCAGTAGATTATGGCGTCCCCTAGATACTTGACTCGCGCAGATAGGAGTTAATAAGTTAATGGAAAATTTCTGAATGAAATTGACACAAGAGAAAATGTGCTAACAAGCTAACAGACAACTCCCAAGGAAAGTGAAAACAGAAAGCTGAAAATTCAAAACGGCAGATTCAATGTGTAGGAAAATATTAAATCCTTCAAATTCAATATAAAAATAGTAGTAGGGAGGCAATTATTTATTCTCAGTTCTCCTTAGTATTTAAACAGGAAAAGAAGCCAAGACTTAAATTTTTATAAAAATAATAATAATCCAGAAATAACGATAAGCACCAAAAGAGCCCGCTGCTTCTTGCTGTAGAAAGCCTCTCGTAGGGTATGTAAACTTAGAAAAATATATATTGGGTGATTTAGAAATGTGGTGGCTCGACTTAGTGTACCTTTAAGGCTACAGCACAGCTTGGAAATGATGATGTCCCTGCCTCCCTGTGGCTCTTACCGGATTGTCACAAACGCTGTTTGCGATTCTCAGGCTGCAAGTTGCCGTTCTGGAGGGCAGATGGGATGATTCTTTTTCTTTATTCATGAAAAAGCTCTGGGCTTCAGGTGAAAGCCTGCCCGAGCCCAAAAAAGTGCCACATTGCCAGTTCTGTCTGTGAAGCTCGCAGACACAGCTGTTCAGTCAGCCATGTTCCCCACCGGAAGCCCGCTATTTTTCTACATGATTATAGACTACCACTGACAATATGCTCCAGGAGTATTTCAGCAGAACCTCTTTGGGCTGAGCTTTGGGTCCTGTATATGCAGTATCTTACTTCCTTTGAAGTAAATAAAATTCACCATAAAGTTAAATTTTCAAGAATCCCAGCCATGGAAATGTTTGCTTTTTATTAAAATGGAAATGAATTTACAGTGCATTTTGGGAGGAGAGTCGGTCATCTGATGAAATCATTGTTAAAAACAGTATGTCAATTGCAGCAAAGATTTGTTGCTTTATTTGCTAAGCAGTGTAATTTAGAAGTGAGAAATGATTTTTATGTTATACTTAGATTTTTTTTAAAAATCTTCATAATTTGAAAACTTTCACTTTAACTTTAAAGCCTTCACTGATAACAGGATCTGAGATATCACTAATATATTATTACACTCCAGACCCTATAATGTGGCTTAATTAATGGGAGTGTGTGGGCAAGATAGAGGCTGGAAATACTTGAGTGAGTATGAAAAATTGTAGCAAGAAACGTAAGCCAGTTCACCATTACATCTACTACTTCTATTTCCAAAACCAAAACAACAACAAAAGCTTTTCGAATAACTTCTAATATATTACAATAATTAAGTTAAAAACATAAAGATGCTTCTATCCTTTTGCAAATAACAGAAGAGACTGAATGGAGGACAGAAGAAACAACGAAGAGAATACAAGCAGAAGCAAAGTGCTTTATAGAGGTATATCATGTCACCTCTTTGCCTTGAAGAGACCTGAGTTGCCTCCATGGCATCCAGCTCTGGGTGGAGAGAAATTAAACCATCATGCACAGCCTCTTAGACATGTCAACATTTGACCTGCTCTGGTATATTTAAAATGCAATGTAAGATCAATACCTTTCATCATTAAGCACTTCCATTTTTTTTTCTTTTCTATTCTGTATAATATTTCTCCTGAAAGGCAAAAAAAATCTCCATAATATTATGGGGAGAACTTTTTAGAGGGCATTGGAGAATGTTTGGCTTTCTCAGTCAAAGTTATTTATCTTTCGTTGCTTATTAATACACATTATCAGAAAGAATTGTTATTGCAGCATTTGCTGACTTGAAAGTTGCTTTTGATATTATTGTATGTACCAATTATGGAGTACTATATAGTAATTCCAGTTTTGGCTCAAACTCTTTGTTTCTCATCAAAGCACTAGCACTTTATTCAAACATCTCCCTGATAGTGAGATTATCTTCTTTGCATTCCCACAATGACTAAATTCTAGCCGATACAGAAAGCCTCTTCAGAATTAGTCTGGCATAATGCTACAGTGCATTAAATTAATCCATTCTGGAAGTAACCAGTGCCTGTCAGTCATAAGAAATTGCTTTCCTACTGAGTCAGGTTATTGATCTATTTAGCTCATTGTCTAAGGACTGCTTGGCAGTAACTTTCCAGGATTTCAAATCAGACTGAGTCCAGTCCTAGTTAGAGGGGCCAAAGTGGATCCTGGGACATCCTCTGCCACTGATATATTGACCTGCCTTAGCTGGTATAAAGGACTTTTGGTGAGAGCCACCATCTGGAAACGGAGACACAAAACTATCAGCAAAAATGTTGAGGTCTCCATTTCAGAGGCATCAATAATTGGTTGTGGTCCATTCAAACTTCTTACGATATGGTTCTTTGGAAAGAATCTCACATCTGTCAAATGAGATGAATTCCTTGATTCTCAAATTGAACTGCTTTTATATAGAGTGCATTAGATGAATTAAGCATCAGGAGGTTTGGCATTGCTCTTCAGTCAGGCACACAAACTACAGTGACAGCTCTTTCCCAACTGAATCCCATGTGTCATGTAAGTCAAGGGAAAAAACACCCCTTCTTATTTAATTGCTTATATGACTGCAGTATGAATTCTGATCAATTTATTTTCAAAGTAATATGAATAATTCTCTAAAACAAAAATAAGTATTAAGCGTAATTAGTTCAATAAACGGGCTGCACCAATGAAAAGCTAAAACTGCATCACCTCAGACTTCAAAACTTAGGATGGAGCAGAAGAACATCAGGTAATATTCTCATCCACCCTGTTCACGGAAGATGAGTGAAAACAGAAAGAACAGTGTAGATTAACAGTTAGCTTTGGAAATTGTATTGATGGGGGAAAATTTTGTGTCTAAGAACATGGCCTTTGTTTCTTGGATGACAGACTGCTGGCACAAGATGAACTGCAACTCACAAACAATGGGAAGAATGTATATGGCTGAAGCATGGTAAACGTGATCAGGAGGACTCTAACTTAAATCTTACATGGGCTGGAGGTGAAAAACCTTAAGAATGTCAGATAAGTACTTATTTATTGCAAGAATAAGTGAGAAAATAAAAGTGCTGCTTATTAAACCACTCAAGGAAAAATCAGGAAAAACACTGAGTCATAAACTTTTCAACCTACATTATGAATTTAATAATAATCAGCACCTTCAGTATGAATTTATCAAGAATGAGTCTTTTCAAAATAATCTTGTTTCATTTTCTTTAATCAGGTAACTTCCTTTCCTGACAGTGGAAGTGCTACAAGCAGAATACTGTATATCTTGTATTCAGCAAAGCATCTGACAAAGCAAATGCTTTTGACAAAGCCATTCTGATTAAACAATTAAGTTTGGGCTGAATGGCTTATTAGGCTGATCTACAGTTGGACTGAAAATTGTATTCAGAGAGCTCATCAACAGTCCCTTACTAAACTGGAATAACTTATTGAGTGAGATCCTGTACTCTGGAAGATAGAATAGAAATTGAAAATAACTTTGACAAGTTTAGAGGAGTGGGCCAAAAATAACACAATGATATTTAATAGACACATATGTAAAGTTCTTCAGTTTGGAAAAATATACAAGGATGGGATGGGGGATACTTGGTTTGTGTGAAAAGTGATTTTAGGCCTCTAATCTCCAAATGTCGGACAGTAATAATGCTATCATATCTGGTCAAACCACATCTTGGCTACTATTGGTACCTCTGGGCATCATGTTTTAAGAAAATCCAGAAACAGGTACAGGAAGGACACTGAGGATGATCAGGGGACTGATAGCTAATTATTACAAGAAGAGACCACTAGAACTAAATGAGAGTGCCTTTGTTAGATGCCAAGTCACATAAATGTGCTAAATAAATAAACACATAAATAAGTACATGTGTTTCATCTTGAAAGAAGACAGACAGCACTTTTCAAGTACTTAAAGGAGTGTTACTTAGAAGAAGGTAAAAACCTGTTCTCCCAGACAGTAGGACATGAAATAATAGTCTTAAGCTGAAGAGGTGTTAGAATCCCTTAAACACATAAAACAGAAACTGAGCAGTCATTTGTCAGGAATGCTTTAATCTGGATTCCTATCCTCAGAAAAGAATTGAATTTGTTGGGCTAAATAGCATCCTGCCACTCTGATTCTACAAGATTTTATCATCACATTAATTATTTGTATGCAGAAATTTCCAGCCCAATTCATTAAACCGTGAAGGGCCACCCAAGATGGGAAGGTCATGACAGAGAGGTCAGACTAAATGCGATCCCTGGGGAAGGTAATGGCAACCCACCCCAGTATTCTTCCCATGAAAACCAAATGGATCAGTACAACCAGAGATATGTTGGTATACCATCGGAAGATGAGACCCCCAGGTCGGAAGATGGTCAAAATGCTACTGGGGAGGAACAGAGGATGAGTTCAACTAGCCCCAGACGTGATGACGCAGCTAGCTCAAAGCCGAAAGGACGGCTAGCAGCCGACGGTGCTGGTGGTGAATGGCGAATCCGATGTTCTAAGGATCAACACACCATTGGAACATGGAATGTAAGATCTATGAGCCAGGGCAAATTGGATGTGGTTATTGGTGAGATGTCAAGATTAAAGATAGACATTTTGGGCATCAGTGAACTGAAATGGACTGGAATGGGCCACTTCACATCAAATGACCACCATATCTACTACTGTGGACAAGAGGACCACAGAAGAAATGGAGTAGCCTTCATAATTAATAGTAAAGTGGCTAAAGCAGTGCTTGGATACAACCCAAAAAATGACAGAATGATCTCAATTCGAATTCAGGGCAAGCCATCTAACATCACAGTGATCCAAATATACGCCCCAACCACAAATGCTGAAGAAGCTGAAGTAGAGCAGTTCTATGAGGATCTGCAGCACCTACTGGACGACACACCTAAAAGAGATGTTATTTTCATCACAGGAGACTGGAATGCTAAGGTGGGCAGTCAAATGACACCTGGAATTACAGGTAAGTATGGCCTGGGAGAACAAAACGAAGCAGGACATAGGCTGATAGAATTTTGCCAAGACAATTCACTCTGCATAACAAACACTCTCTTCCAACAACCTAAGAGACGGCTTTATACATGGACTTCACCAGATGGACAACACTGAAATCAGATTGACTACATCCTTTGCAGCCAAAGGTGGCGGACATCTGTACAGTTGGTAAAAACAAGACCTGGAGCTGACTGTAGTTCAGATCACAAACTTCTTCTTGCACAATTTAGGATCAGACTAAAGAGATTAGGGAAGACCCACAGATCAGCTAGATATGAGCTCACTAATATTCCTAAGGAATATGCAGTGGAGGTGAAGAATCGATTTATGGGACTGGACTTAGTAGATAGAGTCCCGGAAGAACTCTGGACAGAATTTGGCAGCATTGTTCAGGAGGCGGCAACAAAATACATCCCAAAGAAAGAGAAAACCAAGAAGGCAAAATGGCTGTCTGCTGAGACACTAGAAGTAGCCCAAGAAAGAAGGAAAGCAAAAGGCAACAGTGATAGGGGGAGATATGCCCAATTAAATGCAAAATTCCAGAGGTTAGCCAGAAGAGATAAGGAATTATTTTTAAACAAGCAATGCGCAGAAGTGGAAGAAGACAATAGAATAGGAAGGACAAGAGACCTCTTCCAGAAAATTAGAAACATCGGAGGTAAATTCCAGGCAAAAATGGGTATGACCAAAAACAAAGATGGCAAGGACCTAAGAGAAGAAGAAGAGATCAAGAAAAGGTGGCAAGAATATACAGAAGACCTGTATAGGAAGGATAGCAATATCGGGGATAGCTTTGACGGTGTGGTCAGTGAGCTAGAGCCAGACATCCTGAAGAGTGAGGTTGAGTGGGCCTTAAGAAGCATTGCTAATAACAAGGCAGCAGGAGATGATGGCATCCCAGCTGAACTGTTCAAAATCTTACAAGATGATGCTGTCAAGGTAATGCATGCTATATGCCAGCAAATTTTGAAAACACAAGAATGGCCATCAGATTGGAAAAAATCAACTTATATCCCCATACCAAAAAAGGGAAACACTAAAGAATGTTCAAACTATCGAACAGTGGCACTCATTTCACAGGCCAGTAAGGTAATGCTCAAGATCCTGCAAGGTAGACTTCAGCAGTTCATGGAGCGAGAATTGCCAGATGTACAAGCTGGGTTTAGAAAAGGCAGAGGAACTAGAGACCAAATTGCCAATATCCGCTGGATAATGGAAAAAGCCGGGGAGTTTCAGAAAAACATCTATTTCTGTTTTATTGGCTATTCTAAAGCCTTTGACTGTGTGGACCATAACAAATTGTGGCAAGTTCTTAGTGGTATGGGGATACCAAGTCATCTTGTATGCCTCCTGAAGAATCTGTATAACGACCAAGTAGCAACAGTAAGAACAGACCATGGAACAACGGACTGGTTTAAGATTGGGAAAGGAGTACGGCAGGGCTGTATACTCTCACCCTACCGATTCAACTTGTATGCAGAACACATCATGCGACAAGCTGGGCTTGAGGAATCCAAGGCTGGAGTTAAAATCTCTGGAAGAAACATTAACAATCTCAGATATGCAGATGATACCACTTTGATGGCTGAAAGTGAAGAGGAACTAAGGAGCCTTATGATGAAGGTGAAAGAAGAAAGTGCAAAAGCTGGCTTGCAGCTAAACCTCAAAAAAACCAAGATTATGGCAACCAGCTTGATTGATAACTGGCAAATAGAGGGAGAAAATGTAGAAGCAGTGAAAGACTTTGTATTCCTAGGTGCAAAGATTACTGCAGATGCTGACTGCAGTCAGGAAATCAGAAGACGCTTAATCCTTGGGAGAAGAGCAATGACAAATCTCGATAAAATAGTTAAGAGCAGAGACATCACACTGACAACAAAGGCCCGCATAGTTAAAGCAATGGTGTTCCCCGTAGTAACATATGGCTGCGAGAGCTGGACCATAAGGAAGGCTGAGCGAAGGAAGATAGATGCTTTTGAACTGTGGTGTTGGAGGAAAATTCTGAGAGTGCCTTGGACTGCAAGAAGATCAAACCAGTCCATCCTGCAGGAAATCAAGCCAGACTGCTCATTTGAGGGAACGATATTAAAGGCAAAACTGAAATACTTTGGCCACATAATGAGAAGACAGGACACCCTGGAGAAGATGCTGATGCTAGGAAGAGTGGAGGGCAAAAGGAAGAGGGGCCGACCAAGGGCAAGATGGATGGATGATATTCTAGGGGTGACGGACTCGTCCCTGGGGGAGCTGGGGGTGTCGACGACCGACAGGAAGCTCTGGCGTGGGCTGGTCCATGAAGTCCCGAAGAGTCGGAAGCGACTAAACGAATAAACAACAACAATTCCAATTCTACATTTCTATTATGAAGTGTAATATTCATAATAAATATATTATAAATAAATATAAACATTTCAAAAGTAATATTATTTCCAGTTCTCTTTATTCTTGTTAATGCTACAGGTAATATCTGGATAATTTTTTTGTTATCTTTTAATCTGGATTATTTTTCATCGAAATTGTTTTGTATGTGTACATTTCCTTAGAAACATGTCAGATATTTCGATCCTTTCCATGGAGGAGAACACTAGGCTACATACTTTATTCTATATCAGTTATTAAACAATGCAGTTAAAGTGCTAATGGGGAAATGATTGGTTGTTCTTGTGTGAATATGTGCAGATATGTGCATATGTCTGGTTAGAACAGCATGCAGCACTCCTAAAACTAGACAACTATTAACAGAGAAGCTTAAATAAAGCCACCAAATTTTAAGTATATGAAAAGCTAATAGAATCCCCTTTGCCGTGGCAGGCCTCAGTAACTTAATTGTCTGATGGATCCATCCAGAGGGAACCTAAATGAGGTTAACCCGAGGGTGATGGAGTGTCATGTTCACTGTTTCAATGTGCACTGTACATTGTAACGTTTCACATGCCATGGCACTGATATGCGTTTCTCTTTGGGAGGGAGCTGCTGTGAGACCTTGTACCAAGCTCTGTATCTATGTTCATTACAATGGAATGTGTTTGGGTTATGTTCTCTGTTCAAGGACTTTTCCCACGGACCATCAGAAGCCGTTAGGAGCACCTGGGATTGTGAGCCTGGGAAGATTCTACGGGGGGAGGGATCTCGTTTGTACTGAGGGTTTTTTAGTTTGTATTTGGCGCGCTTTTATCATTCTCAGCTTTCTTTGCGATCCTGCATACTATTCTTCAGTAAATCAGATATCTTTGAATTCCTGCTCATGAGTCTGATAGTGTTTTAGAATAGGCAACCTTTACAATTTATTACAACCATTACATGGAGTATCCTAGGAAACAGATCACACTATTGGAGAAAGTAGTGTTTATGTTTGAAAATTGGAATTCCTGCAATTGCTGCCCAAAATAAAGAAAATAAACCAGTCTTGTACTATTTGAAGGGAAGTTATTTTACCATAATATTGACATTGGAAACTATATGAACATTTACATCCTCAATATTGCTCCAAGAATTCTCCAAGTATCATATTGACTTAAAGGTGGGTGTGGAACTAGAATAAAATGAGATATTCAGTCAAATTAATTCAACATCATTTTACTAGAAGCATAAATACTAAGAGAATAATACCACGTAGCTGAGAATATACTCTGTCTTTTGGAGTAACTAATATTAAATCTTTCTCAGATCCTTCACCCTTCTGTTTTTTACTTCATCTTGTTTTTCTACTTCATTCTCCACCCTTAATTATTCTGAACAGCAAACTTTCAAACAACGAACTCCCACTTCTTTCTCTCAGAATATTTCTTCCCCATCTGATTGGCAAAGAAAGAGAGTTTTTATCCTTTATTTGCTACTGATAACTAAAAGCACAAAGAGCAAAATTCCTGCAATCAGTATTCTTGTTAGAGGTTGAAATATTACTTGTAGGTATTTGTATGTGTGTATGAACATTCCTGAGAGTGGAAAACTGACCTGAACAATGATTAGTGAAGCAGGTTTTATGACTATAAGAGAAATAAGATACATTTACAAGAAATACATCTATGCATTTTAGGGATATACGAAGCCTAGCATCTAGCTAACTACATCTATCAGAAAGAGAATCAAAAAAAGGAATAGCTCTGTGAGTGTGTGCCTGCAGAGAATGGCAAAAGGACAAGACCTGAGATAAGCAGTGTCTTAGACAAAAAGCATGCAGAATGATAAAAAATGGGAGAGACAAAATAAATCCTCTTTATTTACACACTACTTGTGATCAGCAAGTCATGAGGTCATTGTAGTTGGACCTCCCACAATTCTAAGCTAATTGGCCACTGCAAAGTCAACTGCATTGGAATGACCTCATATCAAAGATGGGGGAGGAGTTTCTGAAAATTACATGGATTTATTCTTAAGCCAAAGGATAACTCCACTCTCTGGCTTTGTCTGGAGAAATTTCCACAATATAACAGCCTTTGTAAATGATGGACACATTCCTCTTGGCTGGCTATATTAAATTATTTAAAGCAGCTTTTCCAACTCAATTCTAATTCCTTTCAAATATGTTGGATTAAATTCACAAAATACCTGGGGCATCAGATACACCCAGGTTGAGGAAAACTGATTTAAAGGAGGCTTTAAAAATGCTGTTATCTTTTAAAAAGTGCTTGAAGATAGCAATATAGGGAGAAGTCTTAAATTTTGAGAAAGGCTTTTTCAAACTATGTTAGATGCTGTCAGCATACTGCTTTCCCAAGAGGGGAAAACTGTTTGAGATGTGATTTTTGCAGACCAGATCTGGTAGCTCCGTATATTACAAAACAACCTTCTACTGCCTCAAACAATAAATTAAGCCCAAAACTCCACCAGAGGAAATGTGGAAAAAATTCTCAGGTCCTTCATACTATCCCTGTGATAGACTATAATTTCCATCTCCCCTATTCATCAAGCCAATCTCATGGGAGATGGAATCCAACATAGCTTAAAAGGGCTCCAGGTGGGAAGATTACATGAAGAGGTAATCCTCAGAACAGATGTGAGAGCAAGAAGAAATCTTCATTTGGCTGAACACTATTTATGATCTTTACAAGGATAAGGTAAAAGCTTCCTCAAATCAAACCTGATTTCTACTGGCAACACCTACCCAATACCTAGCTGACCTTGAAAGCCCTAAGCAGGGTTCAAACTTCGTTAGCAAGCCAGGAAAGCCTATGGCTGTAAAGTAGAAAGGAAATTTAAAAAATAAGAGCAAAGAAGACAACAGTGACAATCCACATCTGTACTGCTGCCAAGAAAACAATATGGCCATGTTCATGAAGTTACCAGGAGTTGCAGCAGATTTTACTTTGACCTCCTAACAATTCCCCATAGGCAATATTCTTGGAAACAAATGTTTAAAAATTAACATATGCCTTCACAAATAAAATGAAAAAATCCCAGAAAAAGCAAGCATGGAAAGCAACTTCATCTATTTTTAAAACCTGCAGATTAGGGGTGTGCTAATCAGCCAAGGTCCAATCTGAATCGGTGGATCAGAGATCCGGTTGAACTGAGTAAGTTCAGTTTAGTCTGAATAATCAAATGAAATTGATTAAATAAATGTCTATGTGTGCCTGTCCAAAAATCTACCGAATCTGCTTCAAAGCCATCTCTGAAGTGAAGCTTCATAGACTAGTGCAGAATCTCTTAAAAGAAAGTGATCACAACCTATTTTATAGAACTTTTAAGTACTAGCATAAATTGTTTCAATGTGTGTCCAAAGCACAGTCCTTCACTGTGACAGTTTGTGTATGTGTGTGCTGTATTTTTTTTTCAGGAATGAAAAGTTACAATTCATTTCCTTCTGCTGTGCAGAACGCTGTGCATCGGTAATAAGGCAACAGTTCCAATCTCACAGTATAAATAACAAACTTCATGCTGATTAGAATACAACTTAATTGCATTTAAGTTATTGCAATTCAATCTTATCCCTCCTCTAGAGGTAATGTTAATCATTAAACAGGATCACACAAACTTTTATAAAACTGGTTCTAAGCTCTAATTCAGGATTGGAAATATTTCCCCCCCCCCCAAAATAAAGCTTAAAATTGTTTGTCACCTGATAATAATAAGACCTGATCACTTCCAGGTTCCAAATGTTCTATTATGTATGCATGTGGGGACAACAAAAGAATTCATATGGCCAACAAAACAAGGGTTGACAAGGGTTGTTTGGCCTCTTTATTGCATGATACTGTGCATTATTGTACTTGGCTTGCATTAGTTTAGCTCAAAAGTAAAGAGAGAATTTTCTCCCCAAATTAGGAAATAACATATTTACCAGTCACTACGAATTTGTTCTCTTCCCTCCTCGCCCCTCAGCCTTCTTAACCAATTTTAACCAGGTAAGGTCAAAAGGAGAAGGGAGACAAAGATGCCTTCCTTCTTGCTTCTCTCTGGATCCCTGGCACGCCAAGACATAATGCTTTGGAAGTCTCCAGAAAAGCTCTTGGAAAAACGATCATTTCCACAATGAGCCTTAAATCATCCGGATGCCTCTCCACTGGCAAACTATCCAGGACATTTCCTGTCTCAGTGAATGGGTTCTGCAGAGTTGAGGCAAGCAAAGCTGGGTGGACTAAAGACTCTTGCAGACAATCAACATGTAGCCATTGGGCCAGGCAGAAAGCACAGTCCAAAGGCATGTCACAGCATCAGCCAAGCCAGGTAATCCTTACAGAAGGCATGAAACAAAAGATAAAATCAAAGACTGCATTAGCCCTTCGAGGTAGTCCAGACAGGAAACCAAAACCACGAGTACTAAGACTACCTTTATTGTAAGGTTACAGTAACAGAATCTTGCAAGTCTGAAAGGGCTTCCCCCCTCCCCTGCCTTTGCCTTCCAGAGAACAAGGGAGGGTCTGTTCAGAGTTGCTTTCTCCACCCCCATCCCTGCTTTGGACTCAGGTTTCTCTTATCAGCCCAGTACAAAGACAAACGAAGTCGGAGTCCAAGATGTCAATCTGAGATTCAAGAAAATTGTCCTAGTTATGCAAGTTATGGATGTGTTTTCAGTGCCAATTACTCCCAGATGGGGAGCTTTATATAAAAGGTCTCGAACCTTTAGCCCATGACATGACAGTCATGAGTCATGTGCAGAGGGGCTCATTCTCTGCTTGCTATGCCGGATCCTGAATCAATGAATTCTATAGTTTTTATGGCCTCCCTTGGCTCCTCCTCTTCCTCCTCCTCCTCCTCATGAACACTTCTTGGGGAAGGTGAGCCAAGTTGGAGAGGGACTAGCAAAAGTGGCAGAATGAAGCAAAACAAATATCTAAACCCAGGCTATGCCTTGTGACTTAACGCACTGACCCATGCCTAAGCAAGGAACACTGAACGATGGAGTTATAACTTTACTTTGGCATTTTGCATGTTGCATAAATCAAGTATGCTGAATTTATATTAGTTTATTTGATCACTTGGACCTGAGATGCGGTTCCATCAGTCAGTACTGCTATTTATTTGGTTATCATATTTATGAAGAGAGGGTTTGTTCACATCCTGTATGACCTACATTAAGTCACACTTGAAATTCTTGCCTCTGAAGATGAGAAGCTTGAAGCAATAACCAAGAGCTCTGCGTAAGCCTGCCAATTTGTCACGTCTGTGTGTGTGTGTAGTTTTTTACGGGAGAATTTTATGAATGTAAAAGGCAATGCAAATGCACTTTCAAAAGACATACTGTACAGAGGTGTAGCCTCCATTAAATGAGTTGGAGATGTTTGGCTACATTCCACATGACCTTCTGGCATGTGAAGGAGAAGGCTTTTAACCATTATCTGCAATGAAATTTCATTTGCAGCCTTAATGTGAGATGGAAAATAGCATTTGGGACGTTGGAACTGCATAGCTCACTTCTATTGCAGGTGTCTAACTGATGGCAATACCAGTTTCATTAGAATACACAGCAGGCTGTGAAACTTTCTAAAATGCCATCAAAGATAAATGTAATTTGTTATTAGTAAAGGTAACCGTCTGCTTTGGGAGCTTTGGCTGAAATACGCTACAGACAGTCTAAGCTGCTTCTTCAGGGTCATGCTATGGAACAGAGCAAAAAGCAGGGCTGTAGAAAGGAGGTGAGGAAAAAGTACAGAAATACAAAATAACAGATCCATCTGACTATTTGGTTCAGGGCTGGAAATAGAAACTTTACTCCGATCATTCCTAGCCAACTCTAAGTTCATCTTCCCACTTTGCCTCTCCAGTGCTCATATTCATCTTCTCCTTGCTTTTATTTCTGAAACTTAGTCTACCCCTCCCTTGCTGGATACATGATCTTTTCATAGAATATAAGCCAAACATTAGTGGGAAGAAAAAAAACCTAGCTTTCCCAAACAGTATTCTGTTCTTCCTGGTTTTCTCTTATGACACTGTGGAGCTGTGCCGCAGTGCAGGAATATTTATCTGTTGAAAGTGTTCTGAGAGATAGAAAGGGTGAAGGAATTTTTATTAGCCGTAGATTCTGCTGTCCTGGAATTATTACTAGCAAAACTTGTTTCGAGAAACAATACGGTATTCTACATACTTTGTCTGCTACACTGTGATCTTCCCAGCAACCTCCCTCCCTCCCTCTCAAAGGGCAAGACAACATTGATGGATGTCCATCAAGAGCTTTCTAGGTATTTTATGTATCTGCTGGCAGACATTTCCATTTGTCAGATGCAATGTCTTTCTGTACCACAAGGGAATTTGCTTACATTTCCAATAAACTAGCAGGCTTGATGGTTTGCAGGCACTGGCCAGCCATTGATAGAAGTGAGACAAGGAGGATTTTCAATGGCTATTTCAGAAAAGGAAATGAAGACTGGACAATGGCCCAGTCCAATCCAATTCATTTCCAAGCTCTGCAATTGTTTTGATCCATTATGTGTGTCTGAATGTTGGTGCGGGGGAAAAACGAAAATAACTATACACGTTCACTTTCCATCAGTTACAAAAAGCAAACTATTTGGACTCTGGAATTTAGAAAACAAGATTCCTACACTGCAACTCATTCATCTACTTACCCACTGAGTAGTGCCATCATTGTTCCTTCATCTTGAAATAAACCAAAACCTGATCTTGTGATCTTGTGAAATATAATGTCAAGGCTTGAGAATAAACATGGATTTATGTTAGTATCATCTGGTTTATTGACCATAATGAATAGTATAACAACAACATTTTAACACAGGTTTACTACTCCTATAGTTTAAATATTCAAAATCACAGTAAGTCTACACAAGACGCAGGAATATTTTGAAATAAGAATAAACCTATAGAAATGGTACAGCAATAAAAAAATTCATCAGCATGGTATCATGATCTTGACAGCACTCTCCAAATGTATATATCTATATAATCTATCTCTATCTCTATACATCTTAAGAATCTGTGCAGACAGATCAGGTACATGTAGCCCTCACTTAATGACAGTAATTGGGACTGGAATTTTTGTTACTAACCGATGTGGTCGTAAACTGTGATGTCACGTGTTTTCATCCCTTAGAGATGGCAGGCCTGACAGGCCCAGCTGCTGTCATTAAGCAAGGATTATGGGTCATTAAGTGAGGACCTCACTTGATCACAGTTTGAGACTTCCTGCTGCTTCCAACAAGCAAAGTCAATGGGGAAGCCGGCAGAAAGTTGCAAGTCCCGGTCACGACAACCCTTTCCTTAGGCAGCTCGCAAGCAGGTTGCTGGGTGGGTGAGTGCTACAGAGTGTGAGTGGGCAGGGGGATGGGTGCTGTGGCACGAGTGAAGGCAGGCAGGTGGGGGGGGTGCTGAAGTGTGGTGCAAGCAGGTAGGGTGCTGCAGCCTGGCTTGAGTGCAGTGGGGCAGAGGGGTGCTATGGAGTGGAGGTGGTGCACAAGTATGTGCTGTGGCACAGTGCAAGTATGGGTGGGCTGGTGAATGGGGGCGAGAGGTGGGTGCTGTGGCCCGGTGTGAGCACAGCCAGGCGGGTGGTCTCTACAGAGTGCAGACAGGGGGTGCTGTGTAGAGTGCTATAAAGTATGAGATCCCCAGGATGTAGCAGGGCTCCTCAGGAGAAAAAGCAGCAGGAGTGGGAGTGACTTACAGGAGCAACTTGTGACCTCTCTGCTGGCTTCCCCATTGAGTTTGCTTGTGGGAAGTCAGCAGGGAAGGTCACAAATAGCAATCACATGACTGCAGGTTGCTGCAACTATTGTAAATGCAAACCAGTTGCCAAGTGCCTGAATCACAATCATGTGACTGCAGGGGTGCTGTGACCGCCAGAACTTCGGGGACCAGTCATAAGTATCACTCTTCAGCGCCGTTGTAACTTTGAATGGTCGGTGAACAAGTGGCTGTAATCCTAGGACTACCTGTATAAACAAGCCTTATAACTGTATGCTACCAAAGCGTATAATTTTATTTATTTATTTACTATCCTGCCTTCATTATTTTTATAAATAACTCAAGGCAGTGGACATACCTAATACTCCTTCCTCCTCCTCTTTTCCCCACAACAACCACCCTGTGAGGTGAGTTGGGCTGAGAGAGAGTGACTGGCCCAAGGTCACCCAGCCAGCTTTCAGGCCTAAGGCAGGACTAGAACTCTCAGTCTCCTGGTTTCTAGCCCAGCGCCTTAACAACTAGACCAAACTGGCTCTACATTTGGCTGTGATGACTTGCTTGGTCATCACAGCCAAATGTAAAAGCCTGAAAGTAATTAAACTGCAGAAAAATAGACTAAGAACACATAATTAGTCAGGATTGGAGAGGACAAGCTAAACATAACTTCTTAAAGAACTGACAATTACAAATAACTAGATATGGTCCCAAAGTCTCAATTCTGAACAGCTGACACATAAGGCAGTTGTATATGTGTATTTGTGTGTGGTTTTGCAACCTAACTAAGGAAATCAAATAGTTAATCAAATGAGCCTTAGACAATTAATCAACTGATCTATTACACTGGCATAAGTTTGCATATGAATAAAAACACAGTATTTCTGCAGCAAGAAGCATATTTTTGTTTTAGATGATACACATTCATAATCACAGGCATAGTCTTAGAAATTACATTCTTCCTTTGTAAAAGAAATTAGAATGGATCACATGGTACATGCCATCTGCTGTTTTTATTAGCATTTGTACTAGCAATCATGGTAACTTAAGTCCCATTGCAATGGGTTTATCCTAAGCATGACTACATATGGAATGGATCCAATTCCATATATCAGCTTTCCCAAAGCCAAGGTGCAAGGGTTTTCTTATATATTAAAGTTGTGTCTGCGTGTATATTGTGGATGTGGGTGTGTACCTGGATGTGGACTGCAATATGTTGATACCTGCAATTTTTAATGAGCATGTTATATTTTAAGACAGATTCTGTTGATTTCATGACTCAGAACTTTGTGAAGCCATGAGGTAAAGAGGAAGCTTCTTTCCTAATACAGCAATTTTCCTTGGATAGAAACTTTTTATACAAAAGAGTATTCAAAATATACACTTTTCCACCAGCATTCTCACATGAGCTATACTGTGCATTCTTTTTTAATCTAGATGTATAGATTTGCTTGTTTTCTAGATGTACTCATTATGTAAGATTAACACAGATTACAATGAACATATTCTTTTTTTCTTTATGCTACTAAAAAGTGATCGTATTGGAATCAAAAGCTGTAAAATAAACAGCACATCTGCAAAAGCACAATTAACATGCTTGGAAGTGGAAAGGCAGATGATGCAAATATTCGTGCTTTACAAAATGTCAGATTCAGTGCCTTGCTGTGCACTAGATTGCTTAAAGTAGTGGGCCTTCTAGTGCTAAGAAAGCCCCTTAATGCATAAAAGACAGCATAACTGCAAACTGAGTAATTTTATTAAAATCAAGCTTCTAACATTTAAAATGAAATGCATATTTGAAGTTCTATGCATTTTATCAATTAAATGCAAGTGAAAATGTCACAAAGCAGAAATATCCGCCGTGTTAAAGGTCTCAGATCAAAGATTAAGTCTCAGGATTCTTAACACTCAAAGAGAGCGAAACAACATTTGAATGGAAAAGACAAACAAGCTCTATTAACTTATTCAGGCTCTCCCCCTCTTTCTCTTTCTCCAATTCAATGAGCTCTATATTCTCTTAATCAGGACTGGAGAAAACAATTCTTTGCACTATACCTTCAAGTCCCACCTACTAGCATGAATGAGTTGATGCTACATTTCCAGAGTTATTCACTTCAACATAAAGTAAATGACCAAGATTTCTGGCCTAACGTATCAACCACAGCTAGGCTGAATATTGTCATTTGCAGTAATTATCCCATAATGCAACAGGCTTTCTTCTAAGACAACTTCTGTCCTTGAACTAAAAGAATCTCAGTTCAATCAATCAGAGGCAATAGAACAAAAATTGGAAAACCAGGTAACACAACCTACATGTACTTGATCACATACAAAACACTGCAGAGCATAAAACACACGTTTATAGCAATTCATAAAAACAATATAAAAGATAACAGGATACAGTAATAAAAGGGAGAGCCACTGATTTCTATCTACCTACACTTTCTACTCCTTGAAAGGCACTGTGCCTGGCAAGCTGCCAAACAAAATTTTGCTCCTTGCCATGAGATTTTGCAGTTACTGTCCACAAATAGGTAATTTATGCAAAAGTTGGCTACAGCGCCTGGAGATATTTGTATTCAGGAGACTACCATGGTACTATGAAGATCCTTAAATAAAATGCAACACAGGAAAATTTCTATTTTTTTCCTACCCTTCCCATATGGGCATAGTCAAGGGGCAGCATTTTTATATCCTCTCTCAAGAATTGCTGAAGGGCGTGTCTTAAAACAGTGGTGAAGATAACGCCCCCACCCCTGGTCCTACTTTTATTCCCATTTTAGACTAGTTAAAGCCTTGAACAACAGAGCTCTCAGATCCTGAGATTTAGTTATTGCTCTCACTTGTTCAATACATTTTGGAAGTTTTATTACATAGATGTTATTTGTTAAGTGATGCCACTGGGCTTAGTATTGGATGCATCCCCTCGCTAATGGCAAGAGCAGAGAAGGGAATTCATTATGAAGATTGCTGTGAAAAAATGGTATAGTTGATCTTCCTTCATCTCTTCCGCTTTTCATGCTTCCTTCACAGAATCCTTAACGCCTTACACAATGTGATCTTTTTTCCTTTACTCTAAAATAAAACTTAAAATGTGTTCAAGTTTTGCACAAATGGTCCTTGTTTTACACTGCTTAATAGGAGAAAGTATTCCACCTTTCTTTTTTGTATTACTCAATGTCTCAGCATTGTCATTTTTTTTCCTTAGCTACCTTTCCTCTGATCTAAGAGTCTATGATTTCATGAGGAAAGAATGTGGTACTATATTTCTCAAGTGTAGCAAAGCAATAATCCTGAAGGAGAACCCTCTGTTACAACCATCTTCGCTAAGTCTGAACACATTTTGCAATACAATTGCTGTACAGGAAGGAAATACTACTGGGATTGAAGCCACAATGCCTCAGCCCATTTTATTTATTTATTTATTTATTTATTTAATTGATTTGTCACCACTTGTCTCCTACCTCCTCTCACCGGAGGGACTCTGGGTGGTTGTAAAAGCAGAAATGCCATTAAACCTCAACTGTCCTGTATGTAGGCATATGAAAGATTACATTGAAAAACTTTTTCTTTGAATGCTCCAAAAAGAATGGGCATGTAGTACCTTTTCGAAACAGAAGTGTGATTTGATTGTTAATAACAATAAACTTTACATGTCTACTCCCTTTAAGCATGTAAGAACCTTATTGAATTAGGAGGATGGCCAGAACTGAGCAAAATACTCAAAGAGTTTTGTTTTCTGTAATGTTCTGATACGGTTTTAAGGAATGATTGAATAAAAACTAATCAAGAGACTAATAAACTTTGTCACCAGTATTGCTATTTATCACTGCTTATGGTTCCCAAACCTTGCCTTAGGAAATGCTTCCCAATAGCGCTGTGCAACATTTTGGATTAAATTCTGGAAAGAAGCTTTGAAGGACACTGGGGCACAAATGTAGTACCTGTCTGTAGCTCTTTAAAGGAGCTGGACCTTTCCCTGAGATTGCTTGGCTGTTTCACTCCAAAGGATTTTTTTTAAAAAATTGAACCTGAAATGTTGAATATTCCCAATCGACCTTTTTTTTAAAAAAACAAAAACATACCCTTTTCTACTATTTACACTACAAATGATAAAAGGACAGTCCTCTGCCCTGAACAGCTGATTATATTAACGTCAACATGGTGCATAACAGAATAGCAAGGCTGAAAGGGAGACAAAGGTAAATAGGAAAAGGATATGCACTTAGTACAGCAATATGTCTTTCAACTCAGCTATAGAAGAGTTTGAGAGTTACAGAGGGGACACAAGCTGTCACGGGGCAGGTAGGTTTCCCCATGACTTGTTTGCCATGGGCTCCTGGGCATTGCAAAATGATTTGGAGTGTGTTCTAAGAGGCACTGTTTCTTTGCATGGACACCCCATGCAAAATAACAATGAACTTAGCATGTGTCTGCAACTTGTACACGATTGCAGTTTGTACAGAGAAAACTAAAAGCATTCACTAGTTGTTTTTCAATTTGAATCTGTCCAACACTATTGACGTTTGCCAAGAATGCCCTTTAGAAACCAGCAGTCTGTTAGTTTTGGGTAAAGGCTTCTTTTAAATTCAAATATAAATTTGGAATACTTTGACAATGTGTACAATTTAAAGGAGGCTGAGAACTTCATGCTCTTGTAGGTTCAGAGCACCATGAATCTTAAAAGCTTTGCCCAAAGGTATGCACCTCTTATTTTTAATGTGATCCAGTAGTTGGTAGAAGCCTATTATCTTAAAAGGGTGAAATGTTACTTCTCACTCAATGGAAGTGCATAAATATTTTAACAACAGCATAAACGTTATTTTAGAAAGTTTCTACACATGATGGTTTCTGTTTCTAAGCACCTACCTATAATTTGTATTTGAATTATGGGGAATAATTTATGCAACCATTCGGGAACAGAGCAAGAGGGAGGTTCAGCAGGATAAGTAAATGATAATTATTTAACAAGTGACCAGCTCAGTGCTCTAGCTAATTCTGAACTCTCTCGTTTAAGTCCCTCAAGGGCATGCTTTGGCATTCAGATTTAAGAAGCATTAGCAGAGCCTCTTATTATTTCTGTCGGGAAGCGTGTCCTGTCCAGAGTCACTTAGGTAATCAATGTCAATTTATACTAGACAGGAGTTGCACCAGCCTTAGCATCTGTTATTAAACCTGTTTCCAAAGAACAAAATTACACTTAATTCAGAGCAAGGTATATAAATAATTCCTTTATGTATCAAACCAGCTATGTACGTTAAACAGTATGTACAGACTTCTATGATGTTTTCCTTTGTGGGGGTAATTATTATAATACAAATGCAATATTCCTTTTAGGAATATTTCAGCAGATTTTTATGGCTAATGTGACTCGGCAGCCTTTAGGCCCTCTGTACTATGGCTGGTTCAGACAGAAGGGGAAATGCAATCTCTGGAGGAGACATCCTGTTAACTGAGTTGGATGGGGGAAAATTGTTGATAGCAAATTGGCCCAGAAAGAAGGCATCACTCTGATGTTAACTCTCATCTAACAAAGCTTGGGCTTGCACAGTGTAAGATGGTAGTCTGTCTTCCTCCTCTCACTCCACTTCTTACCTGCCATGTTTGAGTGTTTTCAGTCTGATGTGAATTTTCCTTAATCCCTAATCCCAACAATGATCATTCTGTGGTCTTGCTTTCTGCTGAACACCTCTACTTCCCTGGAAGCCTGGGACATGACAAGCCTAGTTTCTAGGAATTCTCTGAAGCTGGATAAAACCTGGAATTTAGAGTGGGTTAGGATGATTTGGGACAGACTGTTATTTACATGAGGAGCAAATAGCTCTAACCAGCCTTGCCTTGATTGAAAATCTTTCATAAAGCTTAAATACTGATCTGTTGTCCTTGAATTCCGGTGCATAGCAAAAGATGGTGGTGCACAACTGTACCAAAGCAAAACAAACAAACAATAATACAACATTTCCCATTGTATAAAATGCCATGGCAGTTGGAGAAGGGAAGAAGTATAGTGAACCACAGATGTATCCCCAAATTAAAATGACTGCCTCATGACCAGATCACCATCACTGCATCTTTTAAAGATAAATAGCTCATGGGAGTTGGAGGGATCTAATTCTCTCTTACTAGGTTGAGGGATCAAGACAGAGCACAGCATGGATGCATATTAGTCATACTGCAGATTTTAAGGATTCCCGCAACCACTAACAATTCTGTGGATATGGCCAGAGCAAACAGTGTCTATACTCATCCAGAGATGAAAACAAAAAATGTTATTATGAGATGCTCAGGATGAATCATGCCAGATTCTTTAAATGAGTTATGTCACCAGAAGAGATGTCCAGTAGAGCACCAAGAGAGTGCTTTCGAATAGAAATGTAACTGTACCCCTTCCTGTGATCCTTTTCTTATGCAGCACCAGACTGTTCCTTCTATAGAAAGCTGGGGCAAGGACATGCAGATATGTGCATGTTGGGGCTGCTCTAAGTAGCTCATGTGAAGATGTATTCAGAAAGCCAAGCAAAAAGGAAGGAAAGATCTAAAAAAAGTGTTTTGTTGTGTTTAGTTTTCTTTTTAACACAAGAAGTCCTGTTATGTATACCAGGAAAAAGTTATAATCAATGGCTGGGCTCCAATTATTCTCAGTTCAGGAAGAGAAAAGTACACATTTTGAAGGGAAGAGGACTTTTTGAAGGGAAGAGGACTGCACTGATTCGCCTTCCTTCCTTCCTTCCTTCCTTCCTTCCTTCCTTCCTTCCTTCCTTCCTTCCTTCCTTCCTTCCTTCCTTCCTTCCTTCCTTCCTTCCCTTTTCTCTTGCATGGTTACTGGAGATGAAAAAATTTGCTTCTTCTTTCAAACAAATATAGTTCCCCAATATATCCTATAAGCACACTTTTTTTCAACCTGTGATTTGCAAAAAGAGAGTGAGAGAGAGACAGAGAGACAGAGAGAGAGAGAGAGATTAAATCCTCCCCTGTCCTAAAAAAAATCAATTAGAATTATCCTCAGTTCCTCAAATACATATATACTGATTTCTGCCTAACTGGTTCCTGCATAACAGCTGATTGTTTAATAATGGATGCATTGATTTATCATAGCAAATGTATCAGTTAGCCAAAGCCCAAAGTTAGAGACAACTGTTTGAGCAGCAAAAATGTGGACAACAGCTAGGCAGCAGCAGGACAAAAACAAAAACAAACAAAAACCAAACATGCCCACAAACAGCTATTTGCTGCTGTTTACTGTACAACCAAGATACGGTAGCACTTCCCAAAGTACTATTAAGGGCTGACTGAGAAGAATATTTAATTTCTGGTCACCAACAGAATGAGTTGAAACAGCCCAATCATTTGTAGCTTTTGGCCAAAATGTTGAACCAAGATGTAATCTGCTCATTGTTTCCTTGGATATTTAAACTATTATAGGAATGTATGTGACATTGCTCAGAAAATATATTTAATAGTTTATGTCATTAAGTGAGTGCTCCTCTCAAAATATTAACATATGAATTAATGCTAGTAATATGCATATAAAATGCAATATGAACCAATGTGATATATAAAGCATTTGTATTTATATTTATATCTGTTGTTCCTTAAGTATTCATTATCTTTGACTGCATTGTATTGTTACTGATTGTTGCTTTTGTTAACTCCTATGGGCTGGCTTTGACTAGGAGTGGGCAGTATTCAAATTGGATAAAAATATTAGGCTGACATATGCTTCAAAAATAATTCAGAAAGAAATACTTGCACAAGCTCACCACTTTTCTACTATTTATTGAAACAGCAAGAATATGGATGCCTTTGAAGGGTAGCCTAAAGATTAATCCTTGGGTGGGGCTATTTGTCTGTAATCCTTCTTTTACTAGCTCCCCCCCCTTTAAAATAATGCCTAAACAGGGCTTCTCTTTTCCCTCTTTTTCTCGTTATTCTAAAATAATATTTTTTCCTTTTTATTCTTTATTCTATTCTTTATACTCTTGATTTATTCCCCTTGTCTTCTTTCCTTACCTTCCTTGTGCAGATATTCCTTCCCTTTCAGTCCAGGCTCCCCCATTTTTATGCTATATTTGCTAAAACAAGGAGGGGGGATGGCAGATATGCCACTGCACTTACGTTTTTCTGTGTATGAGAGTAGACTGTGACTGGCAGAGAAAAGTAGGTACAGTATATGGAGATGGTGGATCGATTAATTTTACAAATGTGGTACCTTATTTAACAAAATTTTATTAGTAATTATTAATTAATTTACATTATTATTTGTCCTGGCTCTGATCCCCCCACCCCTTTTGTGGGAACTGTCATTTATACACACATATACATGTACAAGTTCACATGCCCACATTTATTTGGGGTGGGAAGTCTACAGGATTGGTTTTAGCTGCAGTTAGCTTAATTTGTATCTGTTTATATTTTCTCTTCCTTTTCTAAAGGGGTTGTCTTCAGTAAAAATAGTGCCTCTATTGCTCTATGCGCCAAGCTGTTCCATGGCTGTATGCCATGGCTGAGCTAGTTAACGCTTCCTTGATGAATTGGGATGTCTAGCAGTGGAGAAGCAATGCGCAAAGCAGACTTGATGGGCTGATTCAGAACACGGGTCATAGAACTGATGAAATGAACAAACAAAAAGGCTTTAATGACAATATGTATGTATTTGGTTATTTAGATCTGAAAGGTTGCAGACTCTGTTCACTCTCTCAAGTTCACAGTGTGATTGTAGACCCTCCAGCATTTGTGCACAGAAGCTTCATCAGCCAGCTGGCTTGAAGCAACCTAAAATAATGCTATCAGTTCTTGTTGCTTGGGAAGGCAAATTCTGACTTGTCTTTTTGCACCTCCTCATTAGCTAACGCTGGAGATTGCAGCAGCCCCATGGCTTCTTTAGATTAGCATTAACTCCTTTCCTCTGACCCCAGGTGTCACTACTTTTAGGTAAACAGTGTCTCCCTTTGCCAGGACCAAAATCAGATAAGAGGCTTGCACACTCACACATTGCAAAGAGTGCTCTGCAAATCAATCAGCCAGAAAATACTGCAGCACAGACAAAATTGTCAACAAGGGGTTTTGATCTTACTGTTTCACCAGACAAAGAGAGGTGGAAAGTAAGAAAGCTGGGCACAGAAGTTCTTATCACAGAGTTCTTCTGAATCAATGGCCAACTTCTAGTATGGAAGGGAGACTGATTCCAAAGGTTAAACAAAAAAGGTATTGGTTTGAAATGGGGGCATGGCAACCTTTTGTGAGTGACCCTCCATCACTTAATACTGGAAGTGATACATCGAATTATATGAACTTGATATATAAGAAAACTCAAATTTGGAATGTGGCATGATTCAATGTATAAAATTATAATAGTTTCCACTTAGAGAAAAATTCTACATCAGATTTACTTTTTAAATATTTAAGTTATTGTGGACATAGAGGGTGGAGCTCATCCTGTGAAACATCATTCCACTTAAAATTAGATTAGCCCCAACCCTGCTGGACTTTCTCAAGGCCTTAAAAACTTGGTTTTGTGCCCAGGCCTGGTGCCCTGTGTGATAGAGCCTGTCTCTTGGCTTTGTTGATAGTTACTTTATGAAGCTTGTCTGCTATGTGTTTTTATTTTATATTATGTATTTTATTTGTTTTTATGTATTTTATTGTAAGACACCCCGAGTAACATATGTGGGGTGAGCAGTTATATAGTTCGATGAATGAATGAATGAATGAATGAATGAATGAATGAATACATTTGGACAGCCATTCTTGCAAGGTTGTTTCTTGTTTTTAAAGTGTAAGCCACCCAGAGTTGCCTGCAGGTCTATAAATTATAATAATTAATTAATCAATCAATCAATTGTTGGGATGGTATTGGAGTAGATCTGTCTAGGATTGCATTACAAATCTGTTCATCAGCAATTCAGTTCTCACTAAAAGTTATCCAAGGAAATGGATGCTCAGCTGACAAAATTGGCCAGGAGTGCTTTTGCCCACTTCCAGCTGGTGCTGAAGAAGCTGTATCTGTCATAGTGACATATGCCTCAATCACTCCCTGATCATATTTCAGTAACATACGTAGGATAGAGCTACCTTTTAATGATTATTTAGGAAGCCTAGCTATTATACAACATGGCAGCCAGGTGACGGTCTGGACTGTATTACAAGCTTTGTCTTACAGAAATTATACTGGCTACTTTGGCTTCCAGACTCTATTCAAGTAGTTGATTCTTATCAACAGTGCTCTAAATGGCTTTTTCCAAATGAGCCACCCTGCATTACATTAATCATCTGAAACCTTGCTTTCTGTTGCACTATTAAATGAGGTTAGACTCTGGGACCAGAGAACAGGGTTTTCGCTGTACTGATATCTCAGCTCTGAAATTATTTTCCCAAATGGATCATTCTGTACTATATGAAAATATGAGTCCAGTATTGTCCTCAAAATTAATACAAGCATGCTTAATGGATAGAACATGTAGATTTCTGGGCAGGAGCCACATATTATTTGATGGCATAGGACACAGTAATGCTGCTCCTGTACTCAACATTATCTAAAGCCAAGAAATAAAGGCTTCCCCAAGGACTGATGCTGGCTTGGGATAGGTCACAGATTGGATTATTTCCATCTAATTCTCCCTTTTTCCTGATTGTGAAATTGTGGTCTAAGTCATGACACCATTCACCATTTCTCTAGTTTTAATTCTTTTCTTGTAAAATATAGAAGTCTCAAGCATATGTCACTCTATTCCTCAAGCCCTTGCTATTTGATCGAGCAGAAGTTCCATCTGTCATTCAGACTTATGAAAAAGTATTTATGAATAAAGATAAACAAATTATGCATGAACTTTCTTCTGAGCCTCCATTTCTACAAAACAAACAAACAAACAAACAAACAAACAACTAACACCCAGTTAGAAAGCTTAATCCACCATATTTCTATTAGCAAGTTGATCCTGTTAAGTGTATCCATTAAAATCTTCACTAAGCAGAGGTTTTGGTAGTCATAAGGAGACAAAGCAAGGATTGCTGTTCCAAAGGCCGTATCTTTTTGAGACCAGAATGAAAGTAACAAATTGAGCCCAAGCAGCTTCTCTGTGCCATGCAATGATGCAATGGTAACCACCCTGTGGGGCACATTCCTATTGTCCTCCACCCTTAAAGATATTAAATGCCTGAAGAGGATTTAATTCTAACTAATAAATGGGTAAGTTGGACACTCAGTAGACCACAGATTCAGATTAGCTTTAGATGGCCTTCACTTTTTCATTACTTATGTTTTCCTTCTGGGCAAGGGTCTCCAACTCAAATCATCATGAGTGCCACATGAAGACTGCTTTGTTAGCCTGAGGGCCACACCACCGAGGCCTCTTCATGTATTGAAACAAAAGTCTCTAGTGAGTCAAAATTGAGGGAAAAAAGAAGAGTAGCATAGAATGTGATTAATTAAAAATTAATTAAATAAAAATCTTACCTCAAACACAGCTATTTGTGAAAGAGAGTAATGAAAACGTTAGTTCACTTTGGTCACTGAACTGGCAGAGCTCTTCATTAATCAGAGCACCAATATCTGGTTGTAATGACTCCCACAGTCTTTGCTTGGCCGATCCAATCTGGCAGGATTGGTGCTCTGGGTTCCTTTGCTTAAACAAAGCCATCTATCGGGACCCTGGAAGTGCACCTTCTCTGTCACAGTGCCATTTTGGCTGTTCTTTGTTTTGTATTGTTCTCTTGTTTTAAATGTTTCTAATAATTTGTAAACCTCCAAGAGTCACTGGGCGTTGGTTGGCACAGTAATAATAATAATGAGGAAGAGGCTCTGCTCACTGTCACTCATGCCTTAGTCACCTTCAGATTGGACTACTGTAACATGCTCTACATGGGGCTGCCCTTGAAGAGTACCCGGAAGCTTCAACTGGTGCAGAATGTGGTGGCGTGGGCAGTTATGTATGCTCCTAGAAGAGCACATCTTATATCTCTGCTCTGCAAGCCGCATTGGCTGCCAGTTTGCTTCCGGGTCTAATTCAAGGTTCTGGTTTTGACCTTTAAAGCCCTTCATGGCATGGGGCCAGGTTATCTGAGGGACTGCCTCTCCTCCAGTATATCAGCCCATCCCATTAGATCAAGCAGGTAAGGCATGCTATCGGTTCCATCTGCCAGGGACTTTAGTGGGTCCCAGGAAGTGGGCCTTCTCTGCTGTGGCTCCCTCCTTGTGAAACATTCTCCCCCACTGAAATTAGGCTTGCTCCTTCCCTGTTATTTAGGAATTCCCTCAAGAGTTGGTTATGGGAGTCTTTGGGAATAGGAGACATTTTTAGATGGCTCTATTATGACTGACATTGTTGCTCTCTCCATGGGGTTGGTATATTTTAAATTTTTTTGATATATTCTTCTTTTAATGATTACTTTTATCTTTTTATAACAATTTTTTTTTTAATTTGCTATTTTTATTTAATTGTATGTTGTCCAGAGTCGCCTTGTGTGAGATGGGCGCCCATATAAATGTGAGCAATAAATAAATAAATATATAAAAATAAATTTATTTATTTTATTTATTAAACAGGTTTATAAGGTGGCCCTACTCACGCACAGTGACTCTGGGTGGCTTACAGAATTAAAAACCATTAAAACACAATAAAAACACAATAGACTCTGCCCGGCGGCAGCAAACACATTCATATCAGCCACTTGATTGGCTCTGAAGCAGCCTGGGGTCCCCAGGCCCATTGACAGAACCACGTCTTCAGGGCCTTCTGGAGCAGGAGCAAGGAGGGGGCCAATCTTATATCTGGGGGAATGATGTTCCAAAGGGAGGGAGCCACTACGAACAAGGCCCTTTTCCTTGGCCCCGCTAGATGTACCTCCCTAACTGAAGGGACCCGCAACATGCCCTGTCTCCCCGCTCTGGTGGGCCGGGTGGATGTGACTGGGGAAAGGTGGTCCTGCAAATAACCTGGCCCCAAGCCATGTAGGGCTTTAAAGGTGATAACCAGCACCTTGAATTGGACCCGGAAGCAAATTGGCAACCAATGCAGCTCCTGCAAAAGAGGTGACACATGGGCAAGTCTAGGCTTGTGTACAACTATGCGGGCTGCTGCATTTTGAACTGAGTGAAGCTTCTGGATACTTTTCAAGGGCAGCCCCATGTAGAGTGCATTACAATAGTCCAAATAGGAGGTGACTAGGGCATGGGTGACTGTGAGAAGGGCCTGTTGGTCCAGAAATGGGCATAGCTGGTGCACAACACGCAGTTGTGCACAGGCTCTCCTGGCCACGACTGTCACCTGCTCTTTAAGCAGAAGTCGTGAGTCCAGGAGAACCCCCAGGTTATGCACAGGTTCTATCTGGGGCAGGGCAACCCCGTCCAAGACCAAAGTTGATGCTTATGCAACGGTTACTGAATTCGTTCTTCAAGGCCATCTCTGTACTCCTCTAGAGCTGCAAGTCTGAGATCCCTGCTCCATAGTCTTTCTTTACATTCAGAAAATTTAAAACTCCTGCACTTGTGTGCGTGCTGTCTCTCTCTCTTTGTTACATGGCTGCCTATCTTATACAAGATAATCCTAGGTGGCTTAACATTACATTAAATGAAAATAGAATAAATAAAACAAATCAAACCCCCGACAACACCAGTTAGAGGTATTGTTTACTATGATAATGTATTGATTTATAGCATACATGGTTGTTAACAGGGAAAGAAGCAGAAGCAAAAAACTTGAGTATTCATTTCTGGCTAGCTGGCCAGCATAATTTAGTCATTAAATTTAAAGAGCTTGTGTTACATATTTTCTGTCTCTGACTCAGGAACAGATGAGAGATTTTTATCTGCATTATGTATGGTATTAATCATACGTTTTTTATAAACACATGTGGCAAATAACATAAGCTCCACAGCACCAATTATATTTTAAGAAAATATTTTACCAGTTTTGTTTTAATTAACTGAGGGATAACATCATTTGGAACAGGTCTCAAAAATTAGTCAGGGGGAGGTAGTAGAAATGTTTTGTGGGGAGACAAATATTTTTAAATTCATTTAATAATATTTTTAGTATTTTGTGGAATTATCTACATGGCTGTATAAAATATGGCTCTAGATTTATGAATATGATAATTGCTTCTGAATATGCAGTAAATACTGAGCGTAAGAAAAAGCCTAGCTTGAATTAATTTATATAAGCAAATAGAGAACACAGGTAGAACTGACCTGTACAGAACTGGACACAGGCAACTACTTCTGACTGTTTGTCTGACAACTTTTGACAAAAATTCAGCACGCCAATTGAACACAGACCAAATGATGAATCATTTGTTCTCCTGTTTGACTATCACATATTTAGGTATATGGTGGAAAAAGAAAACATTACAGATAATAATATTTTATCTAGTGCAACCTTCTCTAGCCTGAGTCCAGCATACTCATTACTAAGAATTCTTAAAGGTAAAGGTAAAGGTTTCCCTTGACATTAAGTCCAGTCGTGTCCGACTCTAGGGGGTGGTGCTCATCTCCGTTTCAAAGCTGAAGAGCCGGCGTTTGTCCGTAGACACTTCCGTGGTCATGTGGCCAGCATGACTACACGTAACGCCGTTACCTGCCCGCCGAAGCGGTACCCATTAATCTACTCACATTTGCATGTTTTTGAACTGCTAGGTTGGCAGGAGCTGGGACTAGCAACGGGAGCTCACCCCGTCACGCGGATTTGAACCGCCGACCTTCCGGTTGGCAAGCTCAGCAGCTCAGCGGTTTAACCCGTTTACTGTATTTTAATTTCAACTATATTCCCATCTTTCATTCTGCTAACACAAGTTCCATATCATTTTGCTTCTCCTCCCTATCATCATTGGATTTCTCTGTTACAGGGTTAAGCTAAGTCTCAAATCTGATCTACCATATTCAAAAAGCAATCAGTACTAAATCTGCTTTAGACCACAACATAGATCCATATTTTTCTTGATTGAATTCGAGAAAGCAATCTTACTTAATTAACTAAACAGGTCTTAGGAGTTATAGACATACAGTATACTGAACACAGTAATCACAGCAAGTGGTAGCATTTTAACTGATCTTGATGTTAACTGCTCTTGACTTGCATCAGACTTAGTTAGCGCTGGAGGATAGGAGACCAGCAGAAAATCCAGAATTGTAGATTAGCCTGGGAAATTGAAAAAAACAAATCCCAGAAGACTATCTTTTAAAAAAAAAAATAGTGTGACTTTCTTCTGAATTGTCATATATGTAGGATTGTAAATTAGCTGAGATTAATATGGTCTCTAAGAGTCAACACTGACTTGATGGCCCATCAATTAATCAATCAAATAACCTTTAAATCTGCAGGTAAATAAAACAGTATAATTATTTCTTTGGTTTTAAATGGTGAACACACATTTCATGGCATTTCTCCTGGATAGTGGAAAGGATGAAAAACCTGTTGTATGATAGTGCTTGGCATCTAATAATTCTATTAGTTCCCTTATAAAAAGGAAGTTGTTCATTGGCTAAATGTTTAAAAACTGGTTTATCTAACTAATAAATTGACTAAATGTTGCTACCCTCTCAGGAAAAAAAAAGAAGAAAACAACTAACATCTGGCCTATTCATATTCTGCTTATTTAAATGTCCAGAAAAATGAGCAGTTTTATAAAAGGAATTTGATTTTTTGCTCTGCAAAATGCATACGTGCAATATTGTGGTTAGCGCTTATAAAATACTATGCATTTCAACATGAAATGCTTCTCAATCTATTGTACAGCAATGGAAATACAGAAAATACCTCAGTTAGATTTGATGGGCACGTAACAAGGTACAAACTACTTCCATGCATTATAATGAAGTTGAGCAAGTGACCTTAGAAGATGCTGCCAAAAATTGAATGCTGTCCAAAATGAAGATATCAGATTTTCTCTGCAATCTGCTTACTATAGAATATATTTCAAGGGCAGCTCTGCTACAGCTCTGTTTTCCTAGCAAAGGAGGATCAGATTGGTTTTCAATTTTTTTACAAATGTATACCTTAATTAGATCTTGCCCTCCCTCCTTCTCTTCTCTTCTTTAATAGTACTCAGGAAAGCTTGATCTTCCCTGATTTTTCATAGAGAACAAGCAGATTTCAAAAATGTCCCCTACCACAACTCAGTTTCATGGTATCCTATTAACAGATCAACGCCACTATTTCTCACATATTACAACACAGAAACTTTAATATAAATGAATATAGTACCAGACAACACATCTTTATTCCCAGGCTACTGGATTATCTTTTCTTTTTGGTACCTTCGAGTCACTAACTGCCTGGACTTGCCTGCAGTTTTCTTGGCAAGATTTTGGAAGTGGCTTGCCATTGCCTGCTTCCTACGGCTGAGAAAGAGTGACTGGCCCAAGGTCACCCAGTTGGCTTCATGCCTAAGGAGAGACTAGAACTCCTCGTCTCCCAGTTTCTAGCCTGGAGTCTTACTCACTACACCAAACTGGCTTTTGCTGGATTATCTAGTACATCTCTTTTAGATAGCCCATAATTTAGAGCTTTAATTACTAATGTCCATCCCTTGTCATATATTGTCTCAACTCATTTTAACACTAGCCTTCTATGTCTCACTGAAGCCATATTTCCATTGTCCACATGATTTGACAGTGTGAGAAAAGTTTCTTTAAGTGTAAAATGCACAGGTTTTAAACTCTGGCCTAAACCAGCTTCCCTTCTCATTTCTAGTGAGAAGGAAAATTAATAATGAATGACAGAAGATATGGGTCTAGAATACAGAAGTAGGGATTAATCAATTTTAAAAAATAGGATGAGGGAAAAATATTTTTTTTCACTATAATTTTACATGCATTCTGCATTGTAAGAATGTTATAAAAGCTTAGGAAAAAGGATGCCAACTTCAGATAATAATTCAACTTCAGATTGAAACTTTCTAGTACATATATCATTATTTTCCAACAGCTATTACCTTAATTCCAACTATTTATTTAACAGAAAAGTTGTCAAACAAGGATTCTTCCACTTAGTTAGGGACCATACAGATGGACCCAAACCCTGGTGATGGCATGGACTTCCCATTTTGATTTATCCTTGGTGTCAGTCCAAATTACTACTAGGAAAATTATTTAAATACTTTTCTGTGTTGACATATAAATGTCCTTTTCCTTCATAATCTTCTTAAGTTTGTCAGTGTCTTCCTCTGTAGTATTAATCTCCTTGTTACTTCTCTAACATGCTGTCCATCTTTTTTCTATTATTTAGCCCAAGAAAAACAAAACTATCTACTACCTTCTTTGAAGTCTTCTGTAAGATCACTGGGCATGCTGTTTAGCATTACCTTTTTCTTTTTGATATTTAACTTTACCCCATTTTTTTTACTTTCCATGTTTACTTTCATAATGAGCTCTTACCAATCTTTATTTTTGGCTATCGAAGTGGTATCTGCATATCTCCAATCTTGATTTCAGCTTTCCTCTCTTCCAGCCCTGCCATTCTTGTACTACATTAATTGTACAAGTTACACAGAAAAGGGGATAATGTGCATAATGCCTTATCCCCTTTTCTATTCTGGAAGACTCTGCTTCTCCAAACCTTTTTCTCATACTAGCCTCTTGTTCAATGCAAGGATTTCTCAGAAGAATAGTTAAGTGTTCTGGCATGTCCATTAGCTTTCATATATTCCACAGCCTGTATGATCTATATAATCAAAGCCCTTGCTGTAATCAATTAACCAAAAGGCAACCTCCTTCTTAAACTCTCTTCCTTTTTCTGTTCTCCATATTATTTTAGTTATTTTATCTAATGTGCTTCAGCCTTTTCTGAACCCTTCCTGTGGTCCAAAATGTAACACAGATACTTTCTCAATTCCTGAACAGTTAGTTTGCTCTGCCCCCTTCACATATACCGTATACACTCATGGGTAAGCCCATCCTTGGATAAGCCATCCCTTGAAATTTTTGTATGTCTTTTCAATATATTCTGAAGGACTTCATTTCTTTTCATATGTTGTATCAATAAAATGTGGTTTTCCAGAACAGATTCTGTTTTAAATTTTCAGAATTGGCTTATCCATAGGTGGCACATATTTTATGGTATTTTTAAAAAAGTATTAACATATACACTCATGGATAAGCCTATCCATGGATAAGCCAAAACCAATTTTGGGGTGTATTTTGGGACCTAAAATTCTCAACTTATCCACAAGTATATATGGTAACATACTTGAAAGAACTGTGTATAATTAAGGTAAACGTCTAGGTTCAATGCACAAACTTAAAGTGCACTGGAAAAGATCTTTATATCAACATGAGCAACTGCACTCTCCAGATCTAGCTAAGATTCTTATTCTTATGTTGATACTATGTATGAAGAGTTAAAGCTATCCTACAGTGTGATTTTAGGCCATCGTAAGCACAAAGGGGAAACTCTTCAAGGCCTCTGCACAGGATGTGGAAAAGGTTGAAACTTTCAGTCTTTGGCTACCTGACTTGCAAAATTTCACATTTCTCTTACTCAGAATTTTTTTTCTAAACTTTAGAGGCACCAAGTTTTTAGCAAGGGAGGATTTTACAAAAGAAGCAGCTGAGGACACAAGGTTAACTGAATGCTAGCTTGTTAACATACTTAGTACTTAGTGACAAGACTGCAGAGAGATATGAGATTGGTCTTTTGAAGAGTTTCAAGTTGTCCAAAGTTTGCTGATGGAAAAATGCTCATGGTCTCTTCAAGACCTTGCTTATTGTTTTCTGTAAGTTTATATTCCACAGTACACAGAGATGAATTTCTCATTATCATGCAAAGCTATTCTAAAACCTAAGCACTTGTTCAATGTATTCTGCTCTTTCATGGCCTTACTACATCTACAATGTCAGGGAACTTTTCCAAACCTCAACTAGCACCTCCTGGATTCTATTTATCTGGATCCTTGCCCAGCATGGCTTCAACCCATGCACAACCTAGTTTTCATTGCCAAATTTTGTTTTGAATAGAATCCTTATTACTGAAAAGTGTTTAATGTGTGTTTGCTTGTTTGTCTAAAGAACTTGTATCTCACCTTTCAGCACTGTGGTTCCAACACAATAAAACCAAAATAAATAACACTGATAAAATCATGCAAAGGAACCAGCAAAATACTAGCAGCTACTGGCAGCCAGCAGCAGAAGATGTAGCAGTGTTAAGATAAAAACCATAACAGATGGCTAGAAATCCAAACTAGTAGAATAAACTATTCTTCAATGCTGCACAGATGAAATGGATTGTTATACCCAAGAAAATGAAAACTGACAGTGGTTTTCCCATTGCCCCATGGAAGAAGGAGGTATAAACTATAGTGAGGTATTGCTATTGAGAAAATTCTTTTCTTGCCTTTACTGGTCTGTCCTCTAAAGATGGGAGCGAGTAGAAAAAGAGGTGGTCAGAACAAGCCATTTATTGAACCTAGTCCCAGGTCTTTAAGGTCTTTATTAAAATCTAGTACTTTGAATATTGTCCAAAACAAAATTGAATACCAGTGAGGAATTATTATATTAGATATTCCAGCTTGGCTGGTTCAATTAATAACCTTGTCACCAAATTCTGCCGCAACTGATCTTTCCAAGCGGTCTTCAAAGGTAGACCCATAGAGAACACAAATGAAGTAATCCAGTCCTATTTATTTATTTTCTATCCCACCTTTATTATTTTTACAAATAACTCAAGGCAGTGAACATACCTAACACTCCTTCCTCCTCACCCTGTGAGGTGAGTTGGGTTGAGAGAGAGTGACTGGCCCAAGGGCACCCAGCCAGCTTTCAGGCCTAAGGCAGGACTAGAACTCTCTGTCTCCTGGTTTCTAGCCCATTGCCTTAACCACTAGACCAAAACTGGCTCTTATTGCAACACAGAGCTCCAATAAGAGTTCAAGTAACATTCTTTTTTTAATGATGTTTACACTGGTTTGGATTGATTTGATTCTTCCATTTGCTTGTCATTTGACACATATTTCTGGTGACTTATGTCCTTGCTGTCACCTACACTGATAAACCACAGAGTCAACATCCATTTACCATCTGCCATTCACAGATTGTAGTCTTTCCTTGCTTGGATTTGTTACTATTTTTTCTGCAATAGACTGAAACCAATATGTTTAATATGACAGATGTTTACTTATTTTAAACAAAAGCAAAAAAGGAGGTGAAATTGAAAAATTAAAAAAGGAGGAAAATATTTTAGATGTCATCATTCTCTATTTGGAGTACTGATAGAAAAAAAAAACCATGAATTAATTACCTTAATGTTTTGATTTTTACATCAGGGGTCCCCAAGCTCATTGACCCTTCCGTGAAGTTTCAGATTGTTCACGAACCCCCAAACATTTATTATATGAAAGCAATTTAATAAATACTACTTTAACTAATAGTAGTATGAACAACAACAACAACATCATCATCAACCCCTTGGACCAATCGACCCCTGGGGGTCAATACTGACTACTTTGGGGGAATGCTGGCTTACATTGTTCAAAGAAACCGGAGCTGCACTTCCAAGAAAACAATTCTAAGACATACATGGGATTTCTTCACAGAGCTCTCTTTTTGATATCCATGGATGAGCGCTTGTTGCTCAGTTTTACTTACAAATTTACTTACATATTAATTCACTGTGATTCTGTGTTCACACTGTAAGTGTGCCTTTGGGTGAGGTTTTAACTTCCTGAAAAAGGGAGTCAGCAAATTTGAACTATTCTTTAAGCAGAGCTCAGAAATACACAGGGGGCAAATCAATGTTACTGTCCTAACAACCAGGAAACACACTGAGACAAGGAACTGGTCTCTAATATTTATTGCTAGTACTTAACAGGAATCCTAACAAACTGAAGAAGCGTGGGGAAAACCCAGACATATAACCCCCAAGGGTTAAGGCGGTCCCGATCTGTGTCTCTTTGAATGGCTGAACAATTCATCAGTGCTACGCATGCGCTTGACAGTCTGGATGGGAGCCCCCTGCTCACCATCCTTACTCATGACAGTTACCGTGCCCAGACAACAAAGAAATACAAGGTGGTGTATTCTAGTAGTATTCTAGTAGTATACTAGAAATGTCTTAAGCACACATTTCATATGAACCAGTGGAACCTTCAACATCATACAAGTTCTCTTTTCTGTACTGTTCTAAAACTTTTTCAAGGGATTTCTTCCTTCAAACAAGTGAAACATGATTTTCATTTCTCTTCAAATGCATCATCTATGCAAGCCATTTGCATTTACTCCCATATGTGAAAAGATGCACCTTTAACTGTACCTATCATTATTAGTGGTAAAGCAAGATGCAGCATATTTTCAGCTAAATACAGAGGAGCTAGAAAAACATTCAAAAACTCTATTTGATTCTGCACCAAAGGATGAATGACAGATTTACAGAACAATCCTGTCCATTTGGTATGGAGAGCTCCAATTTGATCCCAGAGGAAAGAAGAATGGCCTTTCCCCACTTTTTTTCCAGAGAGGAAAGGAAGGGGAAAGAACTATACCAGTTCCACAGTTAGTATTGTTCTCTCTGTGTTCTAGGGTAGTGTCAAGGATATATGGAGATCCATAGGAGGACCCCCAGATCTGCCCTCTCCAACATCACGAAAATAAGAGCTGCAGATGCTTCCATAATGCCTGGGACCTCCAGCTCCACTCTTGGAGGGGAGGCACAAAATACCTTACAAAAATCTGGACTAACCTTCCCGATATCACAGCATTGTAGCTTTACTGGCCTTTCTGTACCAGCTGTAAAAAGGAAATGGCCCATTTTTAAAATATAAATTCCAAGTGCTACTGATGTCTGTCATGGACACCTGCAAAACTGGCATGTTGATCATCTTCTACCCTGATGACTCTGTTTAGCACATGCTCATCAGATTAATGTTGCAGAATATTTTCTATGTAAAGCCTGTAATTGTCAGTTACTTCTCACCAATGAACCCTGAATGTATTCTAGAGAGTAAAATACATATACAGTATGAGTCTCTGTGAATAAAAATGCAAATATTACTTGACTGATGAAATTTCATAATGATACAAGAAATTAGTTGCTCAGTTCAGGGTTTCACAATTCTTCTTGGATGGCCAGTTCCAAAAACTGGTCCCTTTTTCAGCCTATCATGGTTTTACTGATTTTCATCCAACTGAATGACAGATGCATTGAAGGTAGCAGATTCAGTTTTGCTATGTGATGATCCACAGAATCAGGGTTTTTTTTTGGCATTTCTTTCTCTATTAGACAGGCTTTAATCACTTTCATTTTCTCTCATTATTGGCTTGAAGTTTCAAGTGGAAGGTGTCCATGCCACTGTTAAAAAAACCTGCTGAATACTTTACTTATACATTTCTCCTCCGGAACAGATCTTACCCAAGGAAGGAAGGAAGGAAGGAAGGAAGGAAGGAAGGAAGGAAGGAAGGAAGGAAGGAAGGAAGGAAGGAAGGAAGGAAGGAAGGAAGGAAGGAAGGAAGGAAGGAAGGAAGGAAGGAAGGAAGGAAGGAAGGAAGGAAGGAAGGAAGGAAGGAAGGAAGGAAGGAAGGGTTTAATGCTGATAATTGATGTTATTTACACTGAAAAGTTAATATCAGCAAAACTATGTACTGTATCCATAAAATGCAAAGAAATCAAAGGAAGAACACTTTATACTTCAAGTGCTTATGAAGAAACATGGACAATTAATTGAAATAAAAGGAATTATGCTAAAAAAATATACAAACGTATATTTTCAAATAAATGTGGCTAAGTATAATGAATTGCATAACATCCAGAATATTGCAGAAAAATGGGGACATTTCAGTGGGTGAGTGGCTGGGCCTTGGGGCAAAATTCTGAGAGAACCAGTTTGGTCTAGTGGTTAAGGCACCAGACTAGAAACCAGGAGACTGAGAGTTCTAGTCCTGCCGTAGGCATGGAAGCCAGTTGGGTGACTTTGGGCCAGTCATTCTCTCTCAGCCCAACAGGGCTGTTGTTGTGGGGAAACGAGGAGGACAAAGGAGTATTAGGTATGTTCACTGCCTTGAGTTATTTATAAAATAATAAAGGTGGGTTAAAAATAAATAAAATAAAATAAATAAATAAAATGCAGCTGCATGGTTTGGTAGACATTCATAAACTGAAACTTGCTGTATAAAGTGAGGCAAGTATCATAAGGCAGAGCAAATATATACAATGAGCAACTGGGAAGAATATTCTTTTTGTGCAAGACTGTCCTATCTAATTGTTCCAGTCTTATTACCCTTTTGCAGCCTCCCATACTCATTACATGCTATTGTGGAAGGACACTTTTCTGGAACTGGTGTCTCTATGCATGTACAGTACAGAAGTTCGGAAAGCCCTTAAGATGAGCTGAGCTATATTCATCTATCTTTGAAACTGCCCCAATATAAATTAATCTACACTTTTGCATTGCCAACATGATGCTATCATGATGGAATTGAATAAAAGTTATTATCAGATCCTGTTTATAGAGATCATTCTTTTTCTCCTATAGGAGCCAGTTTTATATTACTGAGTTTTATTGTGCACTGATCATTGACCGCAATGCAATCTGTTTTCACTGTCTTCTTCTCCTATAGGAAACCCATTATTTTCAAGGGAATTTGTACTATTGTAAAAAATAAAAAATTGGTCTTAGGTGATATTTGCACTTCCACTAGAAGAATTAGTCTGAATTAGAACATTTAAATGCTAACACAATTAGATTAAAAAGGCTTTTCTAGAAAGGGATTATACAGTGCACCAAATGCTTGGGAGAGGGGACCCCTCCATTTAGCTTTCACATTTTAAAGTGAAACTATCTAATTGACCCTTCTAGAACAGAGGAATGAATGGAGGAAGAAAATGACTCTATCTTCCAAAAATGGAAGAGGAATTTAATCTCACTTTTTGATCAGATTGTTGCTGTTATTGTCGTCGTCGTCATCATCATCATCATCATCATCGGAATACCATAGATGTAACATACCTTGATTTCATCAAAGCATTTGAGAAAGTAACTCATAACTCAAAGTTAACTGGTTAACAAGCTAATTAAGTGTGAGCTTGATGACATCCCAATTAAGTAGGTACATAACTGGCTCAGAAAGCATACTCAAAGCATGCTCATCAATGGTTCATTATCAAACTGGAGCAAGATATTCAGTGGTGTGCCAAAGGATTCAGTCTTGGCCCTGTACTCTTTAATATTTTTATTAATGACTTGGATGAAGACTGATGGTGACATAAAATTGGGTATGATTACTAGAAGCCTAGAAGACTGAAATAATAAATTTTGATAGAGAAAGAGACTGAAAATGATAGTATAAAGTTTAATAAAGACAAATGCAAATTTTTTCACTAATGAAACATAGATATAATGCATGGGTATAGAATGGGGAATATTTGGCTTGGTAATAGTTCTTTACTGTTCTTTACTTAGCAGCAAAGAACAAATACTAACACATTTGATATTTGGTGTTGGAGAAGACTTTGGAGCATACTATGGATAGCCAAGAAAACAAACAGATGGAACATCAGACAAATCAACCCTGAGTTCTCACTTGAGGCAAAAATGACCAGGCTCAAATTATCATACTTCAGACACGTTGTGCAAAGACCCAACTTTCTGGAAAAGTTTATAATACTGACAAAGCTGGAAGGAAAGCCAAGACGGGGATGAGCAGCAGCAAGTTGGAAAGACTCAAATACAGCAGTGATGGGTACACCATAAAATGACATGAAGGACCAGCTTGAGGGGCAGATCGTCCTGGAGAAAATCTATCTATAGGGTTGCTAAGAGCCAGCACCAACTTGATGGCACTTAATCAATTAATATTACTTATGAAAATGGGATATACGCAGAGAAGGGTGAAAGAATGAACGGAGAACCAGGAACAAAGTTTTATTAAGTGAGACTGAAGGAGATGGGCAGGTTTAGCCTGGAGAAAACTTAGAAGATATATCAGCACTCCTTAAATATCTGAAAGGATGTCTGACAGAAAAATACTTGTTTTCCATTGTTTGTTTTCCATAATTGGACAAAAAATAACAGACTTAAATTACAGGAAGATAGATCTTCTTGAATATTAAAACAAATCCTAACACTAAAGGCAATTTAGAAGTGGGACCCATTCCTTAGAATGGTGGTGGGGTCCTTTGCACTGAATGTGTTTAAGCAGAGGCCAGACGGCTGTCACGGTTGTTTTGATTTCAGTTCCACCTCTGAGCATAGGATTGTACTAAATGACTCCATCCCATTCTAGATTGCTCTTGATAGGATTATTCATCTTGATATTTTAAGTTACTAGTTCAAAAAGAGATAGCTTTCTGATTTTCTTTTTGAAACAACATGTTGATCTCAATAAAAAGATTACACTGCTTCTATGTATATCATTATTAAATTGTTTTCAAAGAGTTGAAATGCTTTCCCCCCCTTTTGTCTTGTTTTATATATTAATTAATAATATCTAGAAGTGTAAGAAATTCCAGCTATGGCAGTATTTTGAAAACAAATTCCAGAAAGCACAGGATTCAGTAAACAAAAATACAAATATTATTTATATATATTTAGAAACCAGCGACTTTAGGGTCCTTTAGACTTCATTTTCTAAAGCTGGAGACAAAATTGCAGTTTCAGAGGGAGGAAATTAATACTGGTTCCTTATTGCAGCATGCCACCAAATCCTTGACTAGTATTTCCTGACTAGGAAAATTAGACTTCAGAAAGACCCAAAATTTAACCTATTAGATAATGTGTATGAAGGTGAGTCTTTCTAAGTCTTCCTTTAGATACCCAGTCTTATAAATGATGACATTTCTAAATTCCCTTTGGCCCCATCTCAATGCAACTTCAGAAGTGGCAGAGATCTGAGTGGAATATGTGCCCATCCATCCATCCCCTTGGATATTCAGTGTTTGTATTTTTCCAAAGCAGGTGAAATAGCTTCAACAATGAAGGCATTACCCTCTTATATCAATGTCTACAATATAAAGTGACATAAAGGCTCACTCTAAGAGCTGATTCATACATGCATCTCTATTATTGTGTAATTTACTGCCAAATGCATGGACAGCCTCCAGTAAACTGCTTTGCATTTCTGATGTCTCTGATGTTTGATTTGTGAGGCTCATTTTGCATATCATTACTTCATGTTGCAGTCATTAAGTGATGAACAAGCCCATGTGTGATTTCTCCTTAACAGCTGGAGTCTGACAGGTAAAGAATTAGATAATGCTGAGGTCCTAAAATGGTATCTTTGTTTTCTGCCTTGTACTTTTACTAACCTTGCAGGAAGAGAAATAATGTAATCATATCACTTTTCTTACCAGAAAAATGTAGAAATGCAAGACGTTGCTCCTAGAATAACAAAAGGACCAAAAACATAATTTCATCATGGGCATCCTCAGGAAGGAGCAAGGGGCAGAAATAATGAAATGTGTGTTATGATACAATGCAAGAACATAAAGGGCAGACCTTTCATCATGACGTCACAGCAAACATTTAGTCCTTTTGACAAAACCTTGGCTTGCTGCAGACACCCCTGATCTCAACCCCTCTGATGTAGGAAAGACTGTGCCTCTGTTGGTGGCCATCCATCATGTGTTTAAAGACACTGAATACAGGGGAGACTGTTTACCTGCTCCCCATACAATCTCTTCCATTTTCAGAGAGCTTGTGGCATCATCTGTAATGGTCACTCAAAATCTTCTAAATTGGATCCCTTGTTTTGGAGCCTGGTGTCTTGAACAATGTGGAACACATTTTTAAACTTTTCTTGCTATACAGTTAGTAGTGGATTTCTGTATTAGGGGGTTCGATTAGACAACCTCCTAGGTGCTTTCCAGCTATTCAAATATCTGAATATAGTTATATTGCCTCTTTATAATTCCTTCTCCTAACTAAATATGCCTAATTATTTCCTTCTTTCCTCACAAGATAATCCCTAAGCCTCTCACCATCTTTATTGCTCTCTTCTGAGCAATAAAGTATTAAGAAAAGTACAAAAACTTTACAGATGGAAGAATTTTGGAAATGTAATTAGATTACACAATTTTCTTGTTTTTTAATTTTAAAAGTTTGTCTTTCCTATGGGGCTCTACCAAAAACAAAAAAGATCCAACAAATCTGAAATTTGCCTATCATTAACTTCATTGATCTAATACTGAAGAAAACACCAGAAGGAAACTTTGTGGCTCAATTTAAATATAAGGCTTTAAAGAAAAAAAAATGAAATCAATATTACATGTCCAGTATGTTTGGTGAATGTTATTGACATACCTTGAATGTTATTTCCATCATAATTTGAATTGTGAAATTCTTGCTGTACCTTTTATTGGTCTTGGCAATAGCCAAGGGGAAAATTGCCTTTTAGCATTCTAAGATGATGGTCATTGCTGAACAGGAGTGAGAAGACCAATTAAGTCTAATTGTAACAGATGATGAGCTACCTGTTAATTCTAATGGACCCTTCCTGCCCATTAGGTAATAACCCCAAAGTGCTGATCTAATTGTGGTAAAAAATGTAGGTGAAACTTAAAGTGACCCTAGGTATGACAGTGCAGTGCACCTTTTGTTCTGTATGTTTATTAAATCATTTGCATTTATACAGTATAAACACTTATTTATGCAGCAATTAAAATTAATGGCTAACTTGACCTATTTCTTCCCAGTAGGATCAATTTCAAACTGGTCTTTTCATTCAGTTATAGATGAGTTTTTGGTACATAAAGGTAAATGCACAGTGTATGTGCAAAAACATTACTTTGTATCATACTATATAGTGACAACAGTGTCTGCTCACTTCCAGATTAATATCCTGTTGACTAAGAACATGTACCAAAAAGTCAACTGGGGATTTTTTCTGTTCTGTCTTGTTAACTATATTTTTTTCTCAATAATCTAATGAGTTAATGCAATCTTGCTCTAGTTATTTTACAAAACGGGACATGAAATACCAACAATCCAGAATTCATAGAGACAACAATTTTACTTAGCATGGAAATAGTCACTATATTACTAAACCAAACAATTGTTGCACAGAAACTGTGTCCAGTAAAAATAAGACAGAACTTTAATGTTAAGATAACAATTAGATTAGTGTAAAAACATCAGCATTAAGAGTTACATTGTCTAATGTCTTGCTTACTGTGAAGCCAAAGGAGCTTCTTTATAAACAATTATCATTAATAAATGTGGGAAAATAACTGTTACTTGGCTCTGTAATACAGTATTCCTCCTTCTCCTTTTATAGAGTCTTAATTGGGTTTATGTGTTTTGTATATTGTCTGTGTATGTAAATTTTCATTTCAAATGAAATACATTCAAATTTAAGGCCACCAATTATGTTTATTATTAATATAATATTTACTGAGTTTAAAAAAGAACTTCTGATATTTCAAAAGATAACAAAGTACCTACAGGACTGCCTGCTTTAAACAGAAGTGATCTGTCCAGTGTGTGACTCCTGAATTGGGATGCTGAGCATCCTCCCAATGTTTTTCTGTATGTTCTGCATCTCTATGCAATAGCCTCCCCTGGAGATCCAGATGGTCCCTCTCCAATGGTTTTTAGGAAAGTGGTGAAAACAGATGTCTTTCTGCAGACCTTTTGATGTATAATCTTCATTATGATTTCCTACATACAGGTAGTCCTCAAGTTACAATGGTAATTGGGACCAGAATTTCCATTACTAAGTGATGTGGACATAAAGCATGATATCACATGACTGCATTGCTTAGCGATGGCAATCCTGGCAGTCGCTGTTGCCATTGTGATTGCTGGCAGTCCTTGTTGCCATGGATAACAAGGTGGTGCAAGATAGATGAAATGAAAGAATTTGTTAGATCTCTATCAAATTTAGTGTACAAAAGTATGTGAGTGATGGCTTCAAATTCTCCTGAACCACATTGGCAAGTCCATTCAACTAAAAGGGTTACTGAGTGTCTATCCAGCAAGAAGGGAATGGCAAGATGCTATGTCATACCTGAAAGAAGTCCTTCCCCAACCTGGGAAAGTGAGAGATATGATTTCTAATGTGTTTGGGTTCTGATCATGGGGAGGGTTGCGTATTGTATTGTATTGTATTGTATTGTATTGTATTGTATTGTATTGTATTGTATTGTATTGTATTGTATTGTATTGTATTGTATTGTATTGTATTGTATTTATTATTTTATTATTTTACTGGCTGCTATGGTTATAGGGTTGTGGTATAAATACTGCAACTGACTAAATAGCTAAATTCTAGGTGTGCACTGAGACCATCTTCAAGTGTTGGATTTGGAAATGGCCACATCCATTCTCAATTGCTCTTGCAGTAGTTTATCTGATTTAGTTTTGAGATCTAAAGCAAATGTTTTTAAAAATGAGGTTCCATCCTTCACATCTGAGGAGTTTCCATTCCTCAAATGGCAGTAAAGTTTGGGATGAAGTTTACAGGAAAACTAGACACTTATTCAGTCAAGAAGTGAAATAAATATCATTAAAAAACAGATTTCTTTTCCACACTCCTTTAAAATATAACTTTTTAGGCAAATGCTTCTGCTAGGTTTTGAACTGACATTCTGCATGTGAAGCAAGTATTCTAACAGCTGTGCCATTGAAACCTTTTTGAAGAAATGCTTTGAAAATGCAAGAAAGTAATTTTTATTTTAAATCGACCAACTTAAATTTAAACTGATCAATTTAATGTTGTATGCATATATATCATATACATAAAATCACTCCAAATATATCCACTGCAGGATGAGACTCTTCATTGAAGGTTATTATCTATATACATGCATGTACACACACATATATAAAGTCTGTCTGTCTGTCTGTCTATCTGTCTATCGGAACCTGACACCATGCATTCTCCCTGTATTTTTATTGTCTGATATTTTCATGTTTTTACATGGTTACTATATATCATTATTTTGTGAGCTGCTGAGAGTCCTGTGATTATTGTAACATATATTTAATAGATATATAAATAAATGTGTATGTATAAACACACATACAGTAAATATGCCATAAGACTGCCTACCAAAAGTAAGGTGATTGGCCATAGCTTTCTAGGAACAGGAAGCTGCAAAGGAATCAATCAATGGGAAGACATGACAGCCAGCATCGGTACTGAATCCTTTCAAGAGGTCGCCAAACTCTTAGTCTGGACAGGTTTTGCTTACACCACCTTAGACTAAACAGGAGCATGGGAAGAAGCAGCTTAAATGTGTGGGAAATTTGTTGAAAAGGTGCTGGGCCCTGGATGAGGTAGATTATCTAGATCCTTTTTTTTTTGTCACAGTTCAGGCTGGGTTATAGTACTTATGGTTGGTGTGTCCATTCTGGCCCACCTGGATCTTGCAATGGCTTTTGATTCCATTGACCATGGTATCCTTATGGACTGGCATTAGGAGTGGGGAGCACTGTTATGCAGTTGCTCTCCTCCTTTCTCTATCACTCATTCCGGTCAGTGCTGATGTGGGGGAAAAGTCCACACCTAGGCCTCTTTTATGTAGGGTGCCTCAGGGCTCTGATCTCCTCTCCTATTTACCATCTACATGAGGCTGTTGGATGATATCATTCAATGGCATGAGGTGCAGTATCATCAGTATGTGGATGATACTCAGTTATATATCTCCAGTGCATGCTGGGCAGGGGATGATGTTCAGGTGCTTACCCAGTGCCTGGAGGCTGTGGGGGCCTGGATGGGGAAGAATTGGGTTAGACTCAACCCTGGCAAGACAGAGTAGTTTTGGGGTTTTGGCCCCACAGGGCCTGGCATGTTCTCATCCCTGACTCTTGAAGAGGTAGCGCTTTCCTAGACATGAGTTGGTACACAATTTGGGATCCTCCTAGATTCATGGCCCCTGTTTGAGGAGAAGGTGACAGATGTGGCTGGGGGCATGTGCTTTGCACAGGTTCAGTTTGTGCACCAATTGTGCCCTTTCCTAGACCAGGAGGCTTTGGTCACTGTTAACTCTCTGTTGAATTAATGAAATGCGCTATACGTGGGACTGCCCTTGAAGACCATCTGGAAGTTACAACTGGTCTAGCATGCAGCAGGTATGCAGTTTTGGGTGCTTCACATTTTGCATGTGTTACGCTGCTGCTGCGTAAGCTACATTGGCTTCCAGTTGCTTTCTGGGTACAATTCAAGGTATTGATTATCTCCTTTAAACCCCTAAATGGCATGGGGCCAGGTTATTTGGGGGACGGCCTCTCCTTGAGGGTATCTGCCTGGCCTATCAGGTTAGGCAGGGTGTGTGTGCTCTAGGTCTCTTCTTCAATACTGCCATCTAGTGAGTTCTTGGAGATGTGCCTGTTCTGTGGCTACCCCAATCCTTTGGAACAACCTCCACCTTGAGATTTGGAGGGCCCCACCCTATCAGCCTTCTGGAAAGCTGTAAAGACCTGGCAGTTTGTCCAGGCATTGGGCTAGGAAAGATGTGAGCCCAGCAAATGCAAGTGTAAATGCAGAATTAGTAGGATGTCGTTCTGTGGTTGGGATATATGATATTGTTGGGCAGTTTGGTTGGTTGTATTTATTCTGTTTTTATTGAATATTATTGTGAGCCACCTAGGATTATTATGCATAAGATAGGTGGCCATACAAGTTTCTAAATAAATAAACAAATGCACAATGCATATATGTCCATAGATTTGTTTTTCTATCAATTATTCTCCCATCAATATGGGTATATCAACATGGGACAACGTTGCAGATTTGAGGGAAAAAAATCTTACAATCTCTCAGCAATAGTGCCATCTTTTTTTTTCTTTTCTTAATTATAAAAATGCATGTATGTGCTTGCAACTTTTGCTTGAGAAGATTCACTAGATTTAATTGATATGAGCAACAATCATTTTGCCACCGGCAAAGTCCCGTTTACAAAGGTATTGCTCTAAATTTGAACCTGTATCTGCCCTTTGATGATAGCAATGGGCGAAATTTCTAAAAACATTGAAAAGTGAATAGAAGATTATTTCTGTATACTACACAAAAGATATTCAAGAGGAGCAGTTCTATGGAAGAAAAGCAGGAATCTGGGGCAGCTAATGGTACAAACAAGGACTGGGAATCATAGCTAGAATCCAGCTTAAATCCAATAATCCATACAATATGGCAATTATACCTCTATAATAAGTGTATTATTGGATAAGTGTATATTGTTTTCTTAATAACAGTACTAAACAGATGATTTCCCACTGCCTTCTTTCCCTTCCCTTCTGTAATGTATTCAGCATCAGAATTACGGAAATGTGTTCATTGCTACTGTATTCTTACTTCATTTGGCTTGTATTACTGTAACTTTGCACTACTGAAAATTCCCATTTCATTTGTATTGTATTACCATAAATGAGCAAGCATTATCACCATTTAAAAAACAATGGATGCATTAGTTCCCGAAAGCACCTTTTCCTAGAAAGAATATTTTGGATTCTGTTAACTGGCACCATTACTGGAAAGCCTAATGCTTTCTTCTTGCTTCAATTTTTTTTTTTGGTATGCATGTTTCTACTCATCTTTGGGTGGCTACATACATGGTTTTTGCAGAATATACCACCTAGTATTAAAGCATCTGTCAGCATTTTTCTAGGATGCCCAATGTAAACAGTGTGCAAGGCACCCCAGGCTCGCACAGCCATCCATATCAGCACAGACTTCTATATAACAGATGGCAAGGGAAGGAGAGACTCATTTTCATCTTTTTTCCCAGGAAGTTTTAGAAAACTGGGAAGTTTACAAATGGGATGTTGCCAAGTAAACCCCTAGTAGTGCTACTTTCAGATGAAGCCAGCTCCTTGCATCTAAAAATGGTATGGAAACAAGAATGTCAATAGGATTTTATTTCAGCCATCCTCCATTCTGGAAAATCAATTTACTGAATTTTGAAAAATGTAACTGGGGGAAAGCCACAAAGCATTGTGGTTTTTATGACTATATCAAATGAAAATATTTCCTCATTCAGAATGCTGCCCCATGATCAGTCAAATCAATCAATATAACTGGCTGAGGGGAAGAAAGATTTTGATATTAATCAGTGTGAGCATCATTCCCCCAAAGACTTTCAAGTTTCATTATTAATTTCAGAGGAATATGACTGAAATCAATAAGACTTAAAAGAGCCTAGCTGTGGCTGGGGAGTGCATCTTATTTTAACCCCCCTTGTAATGTTTAATTAGTTAAAGATAGTTCAACACTTTCAAGGCTAAGCCTTTTTTAGAAAAAAATCCTGAACCTATTTCTTTTTTGCCTACTTTGAAAAGTAAAGTTCATTACCTATAACAGAATCACTATGCAATTTTTATTTATTTTGCAGAGCCCTGAAATATTTGCAATATGTGATATGTACTGCTGCTTGTAATACTAACTACTGTTATTGCTGATTTTTTTTAAATTTTCATTTTTAATACAAAAATGAATCTAAAATACATAGAAAAAAGATTTGCATAGTAGAATTAGATAATTATATAGTCATAAGTGAATATGTAATATAGATTGAAAAATATTTGGAAACTAAACACTTATTAAAGAACTAGTTCATACTGATGTTTTTTATTTCCTCTTATGTGTTTCTATGTGATAATTTGAACACACTTTATTTTCTTGAAATGTATTATAAGTTGCTTGTATTAAAAGAAGCTGCTTTATCATTTGGACAGAACTCTTGCTTTAAGTAATACTATTTAAGTATTAAATATATATAATCTGGCAGAGGAAGTAGCAAATCCTGCTCCTACTCCTAAACATACTCCAAACTTCTCCTTGGAATTAAATGTGCAGCAAAAATAACCAGCAACTGACTATTTTCTCATGAACCTCTGCTCAACATAACCCTACATGATCAGAATAGCATATTCTCTAAGTGAAGCCTATAGTTACCTTTAGCACCAATTTGCAGCTAAAACTATAGCTAATACAAAATTAGTTAACATTGATTATTTTTAGTAAGATAAAGAGAAAACAATTCATATCTGATCATAGTGTTTTCCTGTTTGTGATAGGAGTATGTTTTTAAACACAAGTACTCATCTTGGTCACATCTATTTTCTTGTACAGGTGGTTGTCTTGTAATAAGCATAATGCTGTGCAGTAAGAAGCATCATGACAAATACACTGGGGGAAAAGAAAAATAACCTAGCAGATTGGAGGTATTATTCTATTTCTTTCCACTAAGCTACAAATAAGACACATACCACTAATGCCCTGCCAAACAAACCAAGCCAAAGAGTAAAAACACCAGAGAAAGCTTTGTGGTTTACAAGTGGGATTCAGACTGACAGAAAGGGAGCCTTTTTCAGCAAATGAGAGAACACGTTCATGCTGTTCTTTCTGGGAAGATCTTTATATCAAATATTCATGGTAATCTCTTGTCTATACAAGCCTGGTTTGATGGTGTAATTGTGTCAGACTCACCTGGCACCAAAATTCAGCTGTTTTGCACTTTCGCCACATTGGTGACTGTCAAGAGATGGGAAATGATGGCCTCATCAAACTGCTTTATGACCTTTGCCTCATTTGTTCTAAAGACCCAGGCTGATAGCCCTCCCTTCTGAAAGAACTGGGCATATATTCCGGTATATATTTTTTTTTGTGATGGTTTGTCAGAAATTTGGAATTTCACAAGAAGTCAGGGACAGCAGAGATAAAGATTACTTACATGCAATCCCATATCGAAAGGTGATGCCCCGTCCATTAAACTATGAGAGAAAAGATATATTGCTTGGACAAACAAAATTCAGAAAGTGTACCTTCTCTTAATCCTAGTAAATAGTATTTTTCTCCATAAGATTTTCCTTATCATAGTAAATGATAAGGAAAAATAATTAAGTCTACTAACAAAGAGTTGGGAAAAAAGCATACTACAAAACCACTAATTTCTCTATCCTTTTTTCCACCTTTTTAAATATTGATGACATTTTGTAACAACAGAACCCTGGTAATATATGTTGTATGTATGTGTGTGTATGTGTTTGTGTATGTATACATACATGAAGAAATAGGGACTTCTTGTAATTTCCCTATCAACAATAGATACTGCCTTGCCATAAATCAATGTTTAAAAATATGCCTGAACAAAAAGAAAGATTATGCATCTCCTTTGAAAACATTAAACCTTTGAGAAATTTCTTATGCACAGTAAACATATAATCTCCAAATATAGCAATAACAATCAAAACATGAATAGCATATAAAAAACCTAGTCGCAGTAACAGAGAATGGAGAGAGAAAGAGAGAAAATGCCACTTCTATCCACCATATGGAAAGGTGGTGGTGCACTTCTGTGCCTGATCAATGACTGAAAAATGTTTCATGTATTACAGACCTCTTCCAGCACAGAATGTCATTAGATAATAGATTCAGGGCTCAATTAACTATCAAACTTGATTCAAAGCTGGGGTCCAAACACAGAGTAATTATCTAAGAGAGCCTGGGGTGGAAAGAGTGCCTCTTTGTATCAAAGCATTCACAGAGAGTCATAGATAGCACAAAATGCAGAAGTTGTTACAGTTCTTGCCTACGGGCTTACAATTTAAGACTGACAGAACAAAGGTAAAGGGAGAATAGGAGAGCTTTGTGTTGGCTGAGGAATTGACAGAGAGGAGCTAATGTGGCACGGAGGCTTTGCTCCGAAAGGCAAGCAAAGGCAATGCTAACATGTTGGCTAGGAACAGGTTGCATAATATTTACGTATTTGTATTAGAAAATTAATGAAGATACAGCTCTGTCCCCAGAGGTCACACAATCTAATTGTAATGCTTATAATTTAATTGTGAAGCATTCTATTCCATGATTCATTATACAGGAGGGCGGAGATTTGTGCAATATTGTGGCTGTTAAAAGAAGACAAGAATGTAGTCCCCTTTGGTCCTGAACTCTCTCTATATTAGACCCTGAAGCCAACAGAAACCTGTTAACATTTCTTTAATAGGCAACAGTTCATATATGAAATGGACTATGAACTACTGTCTAGCAGCAATTAAAATCAACAGATAACCAGATTCAGAAGAAAGATCATACTAAATGTGGATAGAAAATGATAAAGTATACACTTGAAATGCAAATAAAGATGCAGATTCACATTAACTTCTTTTACTGCATGGCATGCACTTAGGTGTTTATGCTATTGTTAAAGTAAAGGAATATGCCTAGACAGTTTTATATATGAATATGGAGAGGTATTATACTTGCCTATTGAAATGACATTAAAAAGCCAGCTAAGATAGAAATCCCTGCATATCCAAGGAGATATTTGGTATTTTATGATATTTCAGATATGCTAACCTTTCACAGTACACTTGAGGAACAATAATATTTTATTTAGAATTTACAGTAGCTTATGAAGCTTTTGATATGCAGGTTGAACTGTTGAAATCCAAAGGAATTCCAGCCAACTAAAGTGTCATGAATTTCCTAATATTAATATCCTGATCCTAAATTATTATGTAGGAATTTTATAAAATGAAAATGGTGAAAAACCCCAGCTACAAACTAGTTGCATTTAGAGAAGCTCATTGCTATGATTTTGCAAGGGAAAATGGAACAATGATTGCAATGGAAAAGATCTAGGAAGTATAATATATTGGGGTGGGAATACTCAGAGCCAAAAAAAAAGCGCCTTTATCTAAGGTTGCATGGGGACAAAACTGGAGGATGGAAAATTACATACAAAGCTTTGACCTACTGGAGGAAAAATAAATAAATCCTCCATTCAGAAGCATATACAAAAGAGGCTGTCCACACTTCTGGTCATTCCTCAGACCATCTATGGTAGAATGGGCAATCCCATTCTGCTAGTACAACTATTTCTTAACCAGAATTGTGCTCAAAGGCATTGCCACCAGTCAGAGCAAAGTCTTGATCCAACCCTATTGTCAAAAGGAAAGCATGAAGTTAACATCTTTGACATTGTGCTTATGGATACCTATCATAACCATAGCAATTTTATAAGCATGGAAGTAGACAGTAATGGGATGCCAGCACAGCCACTTATATAATATTACCTACATAGATATGTTAAAATGTGTGTGTGTGCAACATACTGCACTTAAGCAGCCTTGCATTTGAAAATTTATTTATTTAATAAATGTACGTGGCCACCTGTCTTGTGTACATGACTCTGGGTAGCTAACAATTAAAACAAAATAAAAACAGGATAAAACAGCCAAAATCTAAAACCAGCATCAATAGTATAAAAATAGCTGCTGAGATCATTCATAATGTCCCATATTCAATATTTATTTATTTAAATGTGCATGGAGACATGGGGCTTCCCTAGGAAATGTAAATATATATTGCTAGACATATTTATGTGATACAAAACACCCCATCCTTTCTTTCTTATACACCATTCACCCCGCAGTATAGAATGAAGCAAATGGAATTATATTCCTAGTCATAACCAAACCAGGCAGATTTTTCTACTGTTCCTTTTATCTCTGTCTTTGATAAAAGTGAGAGAGCAGTTAGTGCCATTTCATTGCTAGTGAAAAGAAGACCCCAAAGGCCGAAAGAGATATCATAAAAAAAGTGACAGCTGAATGAGATCAAGGCAGACCTGTTTTTGTAGCTTGTAGTTGGTGTTTTGTGAGAATCACAGATTAGGATCAATGAAGCTGAATATAAAGTATCTGTTCCAAAGTACTGAAATTCTATTGTAGGTGAAAAACAGACCGATGAGCAAAAAATGTAAAGGCTGACATATATGAAAATAATACATTCCAAAGAAAATAAAGCTTCTGAAGGATTGTGAAAGACAGAGATAGTCTGATATTTTTTGTGGGACGAATGCTACTGCAATATTGTCTGTGAAAGAAAAGTGGGGTTTTTTTACCACAGGGAAACAGTGGCTGAGTTTACACATCTCACTGAGCCACACTTTAACCACATAATGCATGAACCAACGCCACTGATTATCAGCCATAAACCCTGGATACGCACATCACGCTGAACCAACACCACAGAAAGTAAAACAATTTTTTAAAAAATACCTATCATTCCCAATAATCACTCCTGGCTCTTTACTGCTACAAAAACATTTTATCTTAGCTTTGATGCTCATGGTTTTTGTTATGTAAGAAGTTACAAGACAGCTAGTTAGTCAAGAAAGAAAGTTGGAACTTTATGGGGGCAAATAATACATACAAAAGTAGCCTTATTTTTTCAGTTTTACATAACAACAACACAAGAGTTAATATCTGTGCCTAACTTGCCATTTCATAATAATGTTGGAGACAGAAGCAGAAAGGGCACTGTGCTAGCATCGTTCCTTCCCTTCGCAATTAACAGTATGCAAATCAGATTACTGAAAAAGGTCAACAGCACTGGGACCCTAATCTAGACTAGTCGCTCGGTGCCAATGGAATGTAAATATGCAAATAATAATAAAAGCCCTGACCAAGGAAAAAATGTGTGTTTGGGGGGGAACTAATTTAAGGAGGAATGAGTAAAGCCAATTTCTGAAACTCATAAAATCACACACTGAATCAGCAAACAGAGAAAAGAAAAAAAAAATCAAACCTTAAGTCAAATATCAGATGGATTTTTACACTATGAACTATTAATATATTTCAAAATATATTCAGGCCACATCAGAAGAATCTGTAATTTCAATGACTTGTGATTTTTTTTTCAGATATCAACATATTTTTGTCCAAACTGAAACTGTCAGAAGTGAGTTAAATAAATTATTATTGGGGATGATGTTTATGAGAATAATAATAAAAAGCATTAAATGTATTCTAGAGTGGAATAACTGCTTACTGGAAATAAGTTCAATTGAATTTAGTTGGGCCTTCTCTTGAACTGAAATAGGATCATAGTCCTATTCCAGATCAAGAAAGCAAGCCCCACTTGTAGCAATGACATAAATTACAACTTTGGGGGATAGTAATAACTGACAATACAACCCTTCAAACCTGTAATGTATGTGATTGCTACAATATCAATACTGCAAGTAGCAAGGGTTATAGTATCTGTACTGCAAGTATCAAGGGTTATAGTGTCTGTCCATGGACTGAATGACATCTTCTTGCAGAATAGATTCCTTCTTCCCTGTCCACATACCTCTACACCCCCAAAATCTGCACTAAAGAATCAGAGATTTGCCAAAGGACAGCATAAGCGGAAGCAAAACTCTGCTCACATGTTAATTATAGCCTGCAGTAAAAATTAAGAGCTTAAAATTTTGACTGCAGAATGTAAAAGCAGTAACATTTCCACACTTGTATTTCATCAGAAGCCAATGTGAAAGACCACGTGTGAGAGACACCTCCAGCCTACTACAGAGTCCAGTGCAGTCTTTGGCTAAAAATGTTGCCTACTTTTATTTTATATAGTTCAAAGACTTGAGAAGAATAGATTGCATCCGTTTTCTCTCTCTCTCTAGGTATGCATAGTTGTGTCAAAGCTAATACCATTTAACTCATCATACTAAAATGGATATGTGCAAAGCACCCTCCTTGTGCTTTTTCCTTATTGAGTAGCAGACTGCCATGCATACAAAATGTAATAGAGGAAGAAGAAGTTTCATAATAGAGGAACATAACAACACTTCCTCACAGAAAAAGCCATACTGCTGCATTGGAGAAGCTGCCTATCAGACCCTTTAGGTAGACCAGACCAGAAAACCAATGCCACGGGAAGACCAGAACTTCACTTTACTGATAACAGAATCTTGTAAGTCTAATTGTGCTGTACCTCCTCCTCCTTATACTTCAGTGAATTAGGGAGGTGTCAGTCTGAGTCACTTCTGAATGTTATCTGGGAATTCTGGACTTAGAAAAATGTTTTAGCCCCCTTTGCCTAGGTAATGGTTCTTGCATATTTCTGTTAAGGTCACCTCTCTTACTCTCTACGCTTTCCCACCAGGACAGCACATAGTCCACAAGTCAGCTGATAAGTTTGATAAGGAATAAAACTATTGTGCCTGGCAAGGGACCACCAGGTGGGACATTTCCAGTAGGCCTCCATGAAGACTGTCAAAGACCATATTTAGTCGACAGGCTGCCAGCCACAGATTTAGAAAATGGTCAACTAGAACCAGCAAATAAGCTTAGATCTAAATTAGATGAGTACCCCAATAATGAAATAGTTTAAGAAAGAGTTAAATTCTCCCTGTTTCTCTCCTGCTGCCCAGTAAGTCCAGTGTTTTGCATAAATTTATTCCTCAAAGTTAAGAAAACTGAGTATTGTGTTTTGCAATTAAAATTTCTGTAAGTAATATTTCACTTATCCATAGCTGTAGGAAAAAAGCACCAGAAGAGATTCTCAGTTGTTCTTGAAATAGTTCTTGTATTCATAAATCTTGCCATAACACTATATGTTTGTTCTTGGCACAATAATCAGATGGAGCCATTGTATTTATAAACAATAGTTTATGGCTTTGTTGGTATGTGTGGGCCAGACCACTGTTACTTATTCAACAAGCCATAGCTTAGCATGATAACAACTGCAGTGAGATGGTTAACAACATCCAGGAATTAATTGGAAGCACACCAGCGCTATGCAGTTTTCTCTCTAGGGCTTGCCTTTGATGAGCAAGTAAATCCTGGTTTGAGGATGAGCCCCATACCTCTGACAATCCCCTCTACAGTAGAGAGCTCACAAAGGGGTTCTTTTCTGCATTTTTGCACTCTTAAAGAAAAATCTAGAGGGAGTTCTTTCAGTCTGAAGGTGCCTCTAACTGTTCGTCAGCATCTCACCTGTGCAGCTTTCTGGCACTGCTCTGTCATGGCAAGGAACAAGAATATATATTCATTCAATAACTTGAGTATGTCAGAGTATTTTGAGTCTATATTTAAAATGTAATAGAGAGCATTTGAGTATTACATTAAAAATGGTCTGAAAGGTTACTGTTCCTGAGAACTTCAGAACTTCACGTATTTCAGTGGTCTTCCTATGAGATGTTTGTCAAATACTGTTTGCACAAATGTTTTTAGGACCTCAGCAGTTCATATCTTTAAAAAGACAAATTGCATGAATAGTTAAAAGTGTGTTGAACTATGAATTTGTTCACAGAAGTGCAACATGCTACTATATTCATGTGAAGTTCATCGTCATCATCTCCCCAAAGGAAGAATAGACAGAAACACAAACGTAAATACAAAAAACCTGTGCTTCATCTGTATCTGAAACCTATCCTAGATATTTTCCCTTCCCAATGTATATGTGCATATGTTACACTTTTGTATGCATCTGGGCCAAGCTCCAAAATAACTTATGGCTGCAATGCGAGAGAGAGAGGGAGGGAGGGAGGGAGAATGAGAACTTACATCTCCAAACAAAAATTGTCCACAAATTTGGTTCAATTGATTTAAAAATTCATAATTACATACATTTTTGAATAGCTGAAAAGCAGAACCTTAAGAGCTTTTGCTCCTAGGCTGAGAAATTTGCTTTTTCTTCCTCATTTTGGGAAGGCTGTAAAAATCTATCACTATGTTCTTCCATAGATTTGGGCTGCTATGATTTGAGACTGGAGATGCCCTGGAGTTCACAACGTTATGGAGCCTGTGTGGGCATTGGGAAATTGAGATTGCCTCTGCTTCTGCTGAAGACATAATAAACTTGTAACATTTTCTTTGGAGCTATGGGCAGGATGGTTTCCCATGCGTGGGAACTCACTCCTCATTTTGCTTCCAGGCTTCCGGAATTTCCACCCTTTCATCTGGTGGACAGGCATTCCCCCTTTTTTCAGAAGTAGTGGAGGGGTGCCACATCCCTCCTATAACTGTTAGCCATGCAGCTCCAGCAGCATCAACTCTGCACATTTTATCTTGTTGACAACTAGAAACTGAGAAAGTAAATGTAGCACTCCTTATTTGCTCTTTTCTTTTCTGTATGCTGAGTGCTCAGTCGACTCTTCCCAAGTCTAAACACACACAGTTCCTTCAAACTTTATATAACCTTTGTTACTATTCTCTGAACTTGTTCCCATTTCTTGAATCCTCCTTAAAGTATGGTGCCCAGAGCAGGATCCAATGATTGGGTAGGCTCTGACCAAAGCAGAACAGGATGGAATAATTACTTCACATGATTTGGAAATTGTATTTCTGTTGATATAACCTAAAGTTGTATTTGTCATCTTTTCAGATCTATCACACATATTAATGAAACTATTGAAGAGTAGTTGACTAGGACTAAGCCTTATGGCATCCCACTCAATACCTTTCTCCAATTCAGTGAAGAATGACTGATGAGTACTCTTTCAGTGCAATTTTCCATCACAAACCTATATGCAGAAGCTTGATCAGCTAGTTGACTGAAATAACTGTTCCCACAATATACAGATGTTTAAATGTGCAACGTAGATGTTTATATTTATGCTATGTAGGAAAACCAGTATGTACATACTGCCAGTACAGGATTTTAATTCATATACCACTGTGTATAAAACATACTTGTTTACAAACTCTTCCTTGAGCTTGGTCTTTCTGCAGAGAATCTCTAGAATACTGTTCTAGATATTTAATATTTAAATTCATCTCTGCACCTGCATTTAAGTTCATAAGAAATATCATGCTGATTCAGACCAAATACTTATCAAATCCAGCATTCTATTCCCACAATTTACTACCAAAATACTCTCTGTTAATATGCTGCAGCAACTGGCAGTGAAAGGTATACCGTCAATGATGCTAGAGATAATGCTGTAACAAGTAACAGTTGAGTATCTTCAGTGCTTTTGTCTAATCCCTTTTTAAAGCCATTCAGATACATCTTCCAACAGTGATTTCATACTCTGACTTTGCACTGTGTGAAGAAATATTTTTGTTTCTCTCTCCTCAATCTCCCCTTATATCAATATAAATTGGTTATTTTAACATAAATCCTTATATAGCAGCATTAAATATTTTTGTAATAAATAAGCATGTCAGGAAGTACAGTAGAGTTGTTAAAAGAAAGACATAAACAATTTTAGCCTGCTCAATACCCACCACCAATCAATGTAACTATTTTTAAATTTTAAAAAGCGCAGAGATTCAGAACTCTATATAATATCTAATTCAGAAATTATCAAGCTACTAAAATGTTATTCCACACAACTGTAATAACAGATATCCTTGTAATGTGCAAACATTAAGATGTCAGATGTAAGTTTCATGGACATTTTTAACATAGCAGTTGTATGGAACTTGAGCCAAAATGAAATTTTCTTATATATTTTTTTGTTTGTGAACACATATATAGTAATGTCTGTATATGATGGGCAACATTCTGATGAACAAATCAAATTAAAATTTTGTGCTTGAGGGACTTATTTTACATATAGTCCTTTCTCAAGTTATGGCTAACTGATTTGCAGGAAACATAATTACTACATGTGTTCAAGGAAACTAAACTATTCAGCAAAATCCAGATTGAAATATTTAAACCAGGTAATTTTCACATTCCCATTCTTCAGATTCTGACAACTAGCAGCTTAATGAAATTTGCTTTTCTCTTATTTCTTCCAGATACAATTTCTTCTGAGCAGACATGCAGAGAATCTTATTGATACATCCCTTTTGATTATATAAAAATATTCTCTCTGATTTCCTATTACTGAGAAGACTATACTTAATAAAATAAGCACTTGTGGGAGTCTATATATACAGTATAATGATTACTACTTCACTGAATATATATTAAAGTTATATTAAATATTTCCAAAGTTATTCATGGGTTTTCATTTCCCATTCATTTAGTATATTTTGCACCTCTTTACATTCAGCTGTAACAAGCTGGAATGTCTCCACACGCAGAACAAACCCTAAATGAAAACAAAAACAAGAGCAAATCAGAAACATTTGGGATAATTTGTAATTTTTTCCTGAATTACATTAAAATCAGTCATAATATGAACCCACTGATAACTAAATGAGACCAGTTAAAACTTCAAACTAACTTACAACAGCTACTATTTTGGATGAATTAGAATCTTTGGAAGATTTATATGCAACATTTGTAGTACAAGTCGGAAATTAAAATTACTATTAACTTTTGGGTTTTACTTGAGAAATTCATTGTTATTAAGACTAACTGCTTGAAAAGAGTAACCCCCTCTAATAATGATGTGCTCCCTATTTATAACAGATTAGTAACTGCTTTAGAAAATGGAACTAGTTTCCTAAACTTGGTTTAGGTTATCCTGAATCTACTGTAATTAGAAGACAAACTGAACTCCCAAATGCCTTATACAATGCCAAGAGAAACACAGTAGAATCCAAATGGCCTTCACCATGCTCATAGTGAGCCTGCAAGACTTGGTTCTTTTATCCCAGTGTTTCTTAATCTTAGGAACTTTAAGATGTGTGGACTTTAACTCCCAGAATTCTGGGAGTTGAACTCCACACATCTCAAAGTTTCCAAGGTTGAGAAACACTGTTTTATACACATCAACTTCCATCCATAACATGGGTCCATGTTTCCTATCAATAAACTTCCAAACAAAGTCCTTCAATCCCTCCCACCCACTCAGATCCCCTTGGGTGCTTGCCATGTGCTGCTTTATTTTGCAAAGTATGAAGTATACACAGATGCCTCTCCCAAAGTCAACAGCTAATGCTACTTTGGTAACATAATACTCACAATATATATCTGCATATACTTCACACCAACAATCAAAACACTGGAGGAAAAAAGAGGAGAGGCTACCTGCTGTGTGAGAGGGTGGCATGTGGGTGAAGTGGAAATGGGACTATCATGTTGTTTATTCGTTTAGTCGCTTCCGACTCTTCGTGACTTCATGGACCAGCCCACGCCAGAGCTTCCTGTCGGTCGTCAACACCCCCAGCTCCCCCAGGGACGAGTCCGTCACCTCTAGAATATCATCCATCCATCTTGCCCTTGGTCGGCCCCTCTTCCTTTTGCCTTCCACTCTCCCTAGCATCAGCATCTTCTCCAGGGTGTCCTGTCTTCTCATTATGTGGCCAAAGTATTTCAGTTTTGCCTTTAATATCATTCCCTCAAGTGAGCAGTCTGGCTTGATTTTCTGGAGGATGGACTGGTTTGATCTTCTTGCAGTCCAAGGCACTCTCAGAATTTTCCTCCAACACCACAGTTCAAAAGCATCGATCTTCCTTCGCTCAGCCTTCCTTATGGTCCAGCTCTCGCAGCCATATGTTACTACAGGGAACACCATTGCTTTAACTATGCGGGCCTTTGTTGTCAGTGTGATGTCTCTGCTCTTAACTATTTTATCGAGATTTGTCATTGCTCTTCTTCCAAGGATTAAGCGTCTTCTGATTTCCTGACTGCAGTCAGCATCTGCAGTAATCTTTGCACCTAGGAATACAAAGTCTTTCACTGCTTCTACATTTTCTCCCTCTATTTGCCAGTTATCAATCAAGCTGGTTGCCATAATCTTGGTTTTTTTGAGGTTTAGCTGCAAACCAGCTTTTGCACTTTCTTCTTTCACCTTCATCATAAGGCTCCTCAGTTCCTCTTCACTTTCAGCCATCAAAGTGGTATCATCTGCATATCTGAGATAGTTAATGTTTCTTCCAGAGATTTTAACTCCAGCCTTGGATTCCTCAAGGCCAGCTTGTCGCATGATGTGTTCTGCATACAAGTTGAATAGGTAGGGTGAGAGTATACAGCCCTGCCGTACTCCTTTCCCAATCTTAAACCAGTCTGTTGTTCCGTGGTCTGTTCTTACTGTTGCTACTTGGTCGTTATACAGATTCTTCAGGAGGCATACAAGATGACTTGGTATCCCCATACCACTAAGAACTTGCCACAATTTGTTATGGTCCACACAGTCAAAGGCTTTAGAATAGTCAATAAAACAGAAATAGATGTTTTTCTGAAACTCCCTGGCTTTTTCCATTATCCAGCGGATATTGGCAATTTGGTCTCTAGTTCCTCTGCCTTTTCTAAACCCAGCTTGTACGTCTGGCAATTCTCGCTCCATGAACTGCTGAAGTCTACCTTGCAGGATCTTGAGCATTACCTTACTGGCATGTGAAATGAGTGCCACTGTTCGATAGTTTGAACATTCTTTAGTGTTTCCCTTTTTTGGTATGGGGATATAAGTTGATTTTTTCCAGTCTGATGGCCATTCTTGTGTTTTCCAAATTTGCTGGCATATAGCATGCATTACCTTGACAGCATCATCTTGCAAGATTTTGAACAGTTCAGCTGGGATGCCGTCGTCTCCTGTTGCCTTGTTATTAGCAATGCTTCTTAAGGCCCACTCAACCTCACTCTTCAGGATGTCTGGCTCTAGCTCACCGACCACACTGTCAAAGCTATCCCCGATATTGTTATCCTTCCTATACAGGTTTTCTGTATATTCTTGCCACCTTTTCTTGATCTCTTCTTCTTCTGTTAGGTCCTTGCCATCTTTGTTTTTGATCATACCCATTTTGGCCTGGAATTTACCTCCAATGTTTCTAATTTTCTGGAAGAGGTCTCTTGTCCTTCCTATTCTATTGTCTTCTTCCACTTCCGCGCATTGCTTGTTTAAAAATAATTCCTTATCTCTTCTGGCTAACCTCTGGAATTTTGCATTTAATTGGGCATATCTCCCCCTATCACTGTTGCCTTTTGCTTTCCTTCTTTCTTGGGCTACTTCTAGTGTCTCAGCAGACAGCCATTTTGCCTTCTTGGTTTTCTCTTTCTTTGGGATGTATTTTGTTGCCACCTCCTGAACAATGCTGCCAACTTCTGTCCAGAGTTCTTCCGGGACCCTATCTACTAAGTCCAGTCCCTTAAATCTATTCTTCACCTCCACTGCATATTCCTTAGGAATATTAGTGAGCTCATATCTAGCTGATCTGTGGGTCTTCCCTAATCTCTTTAGTCTGATCCTAAATTGTGCAAGAAGAAGTTCGTGATCTGAACTACAGTCAGCTCCAGGCCTTGTTTTTACCGACTGTACAGATGTCCGCCACCTTTGGCTGCAAAGGATGTAATCAATCTGATTTCGGTGTTGTCCATCTGGTGAAGTCCATGTATAAAGCCGTCTCTTAGGTTGTTGGAAGAGAGTGTTTGTTATGCAGAGTGAATTGTCTTGGCAAAATTCTATCAGCCTGTGTCCTGCTTCGTTTTGTTCTCCCAGGCCATACTTACCTGTAATTCCAGGTGTCATTTGACTGCCCACCTTAGCATTCCAGTCTCCTGTGATGAAAATAACATCTCTTTTAGGCATGTTGTCCAGTAGGTGCTGCAGATCCTCATAGAACTGCTCTACTTCAGCTTCTTCAGCATTTGTGGTTGGGGCGTATATTTGGATCACTGTGATGTTAGATGGCTTGCCCTGAATTCGAATTGAGATCATTCTATCATTTTTTGGGTTGTATCCAAGCACTGCTTTAGCCACTTGACTATTAATTATGAAGGCTACTCCATTTCTTCTGTGGTCCTCTTGTCCGCAGTAGTAGATCTGGTGGTCATTTGATGTGAAGTGGCCCATTCCAGTCCATTTCAGTTCACTGACGCCCAGAATGTCTATCTTTAATCTTGACATCTCACCAATAACCACATCCAATTTGCCCTGGCTCATAGATCTTACATTCCAGGTTCCGATGGTGTGTTGATCCTTAGAACATCGGATTTGCCGTTCACCACCAGCACCGTCGGCCGCTAGCCGTCCTTTCGGCTTTGAGCTAGCTGCGTCATCACGTCTGGGGCTAGTTGAGCTCATCCTCTGTTCCTCCCCAGTAGCATTTTGACCATCTTCCGACCTGGGGGTCTCAACTTCCGATGGTATACCGACATATCTCTGGTTGTACTGATCCATTTAGTTTTCACGGCAAGAATACTGAGGTGGGTTGCCATTACCTTCCCCAGGGATCGCATTTAGTCTGACCTCTCTGTCATGACCTTCCCGTCTTGGGTGGCCCTTCACGGTTTAGCTCATGGCATCATTGAGGTGCTCAAGCTCCAGCACCACGACAAGGTAACGATCCTTTGCTGAAGGGGACTATCATAATCCTACACAAAACAGAGAAGATCTGGCTACTGGATGAATAAAAGCTGAATAAATTCCATGCAAATTGCAGACAATACAGATTTTTTTTAAAAAAGGTTCAGATTATTTTGAATGATTCTGGGTTAATTGCTGGGTTAGAAATGGAGAAATAGAAAGCAAGCTATAGGAAGTTCTTTGTGTGGCTCTAAAGCAGTATATATAAAACATATTAATGTTATATATTTCAGGTAACCTAAAAGAAAAACTGGTGCTAATTTACCTGGGATGTGGCATCTGCATTCCCCTTGCATTTCATGTTTCACACAGCCACTCAAAGTATTTGCTACACATTTTGCAAATTCAATATTTGTTTTTCTTTTTTGTTTTTAATTTAGTTATAAAGACTGACAATTTCCAATAATACTATGCAAATTGCTAAGAATCCTGTCTCTAACATGTATGGTGGAAGAAGCCTGCTGTGTTTCCAGAAAAAAATGCTTTCTTTATTTGAGAATTCCTGAAGAATGACTGAATAAAATTATTCCTGGAAGCCCTCGAGGTATTTGAAAGTTGTTAATTAGAGGACAGGCCCAACTAAAGATATTATTATACTCAGTAAAAGTTTCACTGCACTTCTCAGAATACTAATCTATAACTGAAAAGTCACATAACCTTTCATCTACAAGGAAATGTATTCAGAAACTAAGCAGTAATTGACTTTAGTATCACTCTTCATTTTTATTTCTCATATAAAGGGACTTCATGCCACTAAAAACAAAGAGAGATTCACAGCAAATGCTTTATTCTTTTTTTTTTTTGCATGTGCCAACCTAGGTTCCAAACCTTTTAACAAATCATCAACAATTATAGCCAAGAAGCTAGCATTTCTTCCAGATGTATCTGGAATACTGTATTCAAAATCTGTAAAAAAAAGTGTCATTCTATTTCTGTTATTATATTATTAAATATTTTTCTACTGTCCACTCAGAGGAAAGAAATGAAATAACTTATATGAAGAAGAATGCCAGAATTATAGCCCTAAGAGACACAGCTCTAAATGATATTAAATTGGCCAAACTAAAAGTTCTTAGCAAAAGATAATAATTGGTTACTGAAATGATAAAATGTCTTCAAAAAGTAAAATGTGTTAAAAGTGAACCTATCCTTATTTGGTTTAATTCAGGAAGATTAACTTTTTCCTCAAGTTGTATGTTCAGCACCAAATCTTTGCAAGCAAAATATGTCTTCTGGTACATCCATCTAGTATTCTGTAAGTTGTTTCTCTTTCTGTTTAGAACAACAAATGCCTGCAATACCTTATACCTGAACATTTTCAACTTAGAAAATTATATAGTGGGAACAGTAATAACTGCAAATTGCATTAGGGTCACATTACACCAGAATTACATTCATCTTCCTTGACTCTTAGCCAATTCTTAGCACAATGCAAATTGCTGTTCTTACTCTATATTGAAAGCAGAGTTTGAACTGAGGACCTGTAAATAAAGGATCCACTCTCCCTTGCATGCAGAAATGCCACCAATAGCTCTCCAACTGGGGAATGATCTCCCCAAAAGGGCCTCTATGTGAGAAGCCTTGGCAACTGCCACTCATGGCCTCATTGCCTTCATCTTGGATTACTGCAATGTGTTCTGCTTGGGGTTGCCTTTGAAGACTACCCAAAAACCTCAGCTGGTGCAAAATGCTGGTAGGTTAGAGTTTTTTCAGACCCTGAAACATAGCTACGTTGCAAGTGCTGGATTTGCGGACAGTATTTTTTTGAACACAGTTCAAAGTGCTGGTTTTGACATTTGTTGTTTATTCATTCAGTCGCTTCCGACTCTTCGTGACTTCATGGACCAGCCCACGCCAGAGCTTCCTGTTGGTCGTCAACACCCCCAGCTCCCCCAGGGACAAGTCCGTCACCTCTAGAATATCCATCCACCTTGCCCTTGGTCGGCCCCTCTTCCTTTTGCCCTCCACACTTCCTAGCATCAGCATCTTCTCCAGGGTGTCCTGTCTTCTCATTATGTGGCCAAAGTATTTCAGTTTTGCCTTGAATATCATTCCCTCAAGTGAGCAGTCTGGCTTTATTTCCTGGAGGATGGACTGGTTTGATCTTCTGGCAGTCCAAGGCACTCTCAGAATTTTCCTCCAACACCACAGTTCAAAAGCATCGATCTTCCTTCTCTCAGCCTTCCTCATGGTCCAGCTCTCGCAGCCATATGTTACTACGGGGAACACCATTGCTTTAACAATGCGGACCTTTGTTGTCAGTGTGATGTCTCTGCTCTTAACTATTTTATCGAGATTTGCCATTGCTCTTCTCCCAAGGATTAAGCGTCTTCTGATTTCCTGACTGCAGTCAGCATCTGCAGTAATCTTTGCACCTAGAAATACAAAGTCTTTCACTGCTTCTACATTTTCTCCCTCTATTTGCCAGTTATCGATCAAGCTGGTTGCCATAATCTTGGTTTTTTTGAGGTTTAGTTGCAAGCCAGCTTTTGCACTTTCTTCTTTCACCTTCATCATAAGGCTCCTCAGTTCCTCTTCGCTTTCAGCCATCAAAGTGGTATCATCTGCATATCTGAGATTGTTAATGTTTCTTCCAGTGATTTTAACTCCAGCCTTGGATTCCTCAAGCCCAGCATGTCGCATGATGTGTTCTGTGTACAAGTTGAATAGGTAGGGTGAGAGTATACAGCCCTGCCATACTCCTTTCCCAATCTTAAACCAGTCCGTTGTTCCGTGGTCTGTTCTTACTGTTGCTACTTGGTCGTTATACAGATTCTTCAGGAGGCAGACAAGATGACTTGGTATCCCCATACCGCTAAGAACTTGCCACAATTTGTTATGGTCCACACAGTCAAAGGCTTTAGAATAGTCAATAAAACAGAAATAGATGTTTTTCTGAAACTCCCTGGCTTTTTCCATTATCCAGCGGATATTGGCAATTTGGTCCCTAGTTCCTCTGCCTTTTCTAAACCCAGCTTGTACATCTGGCAATTTTCGCTCCATGAATTGCTGAAGTCTACATTGCAGGACCTTGAGCATTACCTTACTGGCATGTGAAATGAGTGCCACTGTTCGATAGTTTGAACATTCTTTAGTGTTTCCCTTTTTTGGTATGGGGATGTAAGTTGATTTTTTCCAATCTGATGGCCATTCTTGTGTTTTCCAAATTTGCTGGCATATAGCATGCATTACCTTGACAGCATCATCTCGCAAGATTTTGAACAGTTCAGCTGGGATGCCATCATCTCCTGCTGCCTTGTTATTAGCAATGCTTCTTAAGGCCCATTCAACCTCACTCTTCAGGATGTCTGGCTCTAGCTCACTGACCACATCGTCAAAGCTACCCCCGATATTGTTATCCTTCCTATACAGATCTTCCGTATATTCTTGCCAGCTTTTCTTGATCTCTTCTTCTTCTCTTAGGTCCTTGCCATCTTTGTTTTTGATCATACCCATTTTGGCCTGGAATTTACCTCCAATGTTTCTAATTTTCTGGAAGAGGTCTCTTGTCCTTCCTATTCTATTGTCTTCTTCCACTTCCGCGCATTGCTTGTTTAAAAATAATTCCTTATCTCTTCTGGCTAACCTCTGGAATTTTGCATTTAATTGGGCATATCTCCCCCTATCACTGTTGCCTTTTGCTTTCCTTCTTTCTTGGGCTACTTCTAGTGTCTCAGCAGACAGCCACTTTGCCTTCTTGGTTTTCTCTTTCTTTGGGATGTATTTTGTTGCCGCCTCCTGAACAATGTCGCGAACTTCTGTCCAGAGTTCTTCCGGGACCCTATCTACTAAGTCCAGTCCCTTAAATCGATTCTTTACCTCCACTGCATATTCCTGAGGGATATTAGTGAGCTCATATCTAGCTGATCTGTGGGTCTTCCCTAATCTCTTTAATCTGATCCTAAATTGTGCAAGAAGAAGTTCGTGATCAGAACTACAGTCAGCTCCAGGTCTTGTTTTTACCGACTGTATAGATGACCGCCACCTTTGGCTGCAAAGGATGTAGTCAATCTGATTTCGGTGTTGTCCATCTGGTGAAGTCCATGTATAAAGCCGTCTCTTAGGTTGTTGGAAGAGAGTGTTCGTTATGCAGAGTGAGTTGTCTTGGCAAAATTCTATCAGCCTATGTCCTGCTTCATTTTGTTCTCCCAGGCCATGCTTACCTGTAATTCCAGGTGTCATTTGACTGCCCACCTTAGCATTCCAGTCTCCCGTGATGAAAATAACATCTCTTTTAGGCGTGTTGTCCAGTAGGTGCTGCAGATCTTCATAGAACTGCTCTACTTCATCTTCTTCAGCATCTGTGGTTGGGGCGTATATTTGGATCACTGTGATGTTAGATGGCTTGCCCTGAATTCGAATTGAGATCATTCTATCGTTTTTTGGATTGTATCCAAGCACTGCTTTAGCCACTTGACTATTAATTATGAAGGCTACTCCATTTCTTCTGTGTTCCTCTTGTCCACAGTAGTAGATCTGGTGGTCATTTGATGTGAAGTGGCCCATTCCAGTCCATTTCAGTTCGCTGATGCCGAAAATGTCTATCTTTAATCTTGACATCTCACCAATAACCACATCCAATTTGCCCTGGCTCATAGATCTTACATTCCAGGTTCCAATGGCGTGTTGATCCTTAGAACATCGGATTCCCTGTTCACCACCAGCACGGTTGGCCGCTAACCGTCCTTTCGGCTTTGAGCTAGCTGCGTCATCACGTCTGGGGCTAGTTGAACTCATCCTCTGTTCCTCCCCAGTAGCATTTTGACCATCTTCCGACCTGGGGGTCTCATCTTCCAATGGTATACCGACATATCTCTGGTTGTACTGATCCATTGAGTTTTCATGGCAAGAATACTGGGGTGGGTTGCCATTACCTTCCCCAGGGATCGCATTTAGTCTGACCTCTCTGTCATGACCTTCCCGTCTTGGGTGGCTCTTCATGGTTTAGCTCATGGCATCATTGAGGTGCTCAAGCTCCAGCACCATGACAAGGTAACGATCCTTTGCTGAAGGGTTTTGACATACAAAGCTCTATATGGCTTGGGTCCATGTTTTCTACTGCAGGATCCCGCAACCCTTCAGCACAAAGTTTTGGGTGTCACAGCAGAATTGCTGAGATCACTTCCTGCGGTCTGTGGGATCATCTGTTTTTCAGAGTTCTGCTCTGAGAAACTTTTGGACTAACCTTTCTTCTTCAGGCAAGAAAAACAATACATGAAAATGTGGTCCACAAATCAGTTTTCCCCATAATTTGTTGATTAGTTTAAGTGCTAAGTATCAAGGAACTACACAGCAAGAACACTTCTATTTTTCTATTCCATTTGGTAAATCATATATTGATTTAGTACAGAACTATAACATGACATTTCCCTTTCCTAATCTTGAGTGGACAGGAAAAATGCTGGGCAAATTACATTATTTAGATCATCAAACTAGACAGTGCCATGGAGTGGGAGAGTAAATAATTGAAGCTATCTGCAATCATCTACTATTGCTTCAAATTGCATACATGCTATTTTAATCACCTTCTCCTGAATCACACAGACAAAAAAAACAGTAGAATGCTTTAGGGTTCAACATTGCACTGATGCTTTTCACATTACTTAAAACAGTTTTCTCTGCTCAGTGGAATACATCAGACATTTAGCAGAAAAGCTGTTCATCTGGAAATTGGAGTTGACAAAGATAACTGCATGCTATGCCCTTCCTTCCTTCCTTCCTTCCTTCCTTCCTTCCTTCCTTCCTTCCTTCCTTCCTTCCTTCCTTCCTTCCTTCCTTCCTTCCTTCCTTCCTTCCACAGATTTATTCATTCCTAGTCCTTCCCCCCCACCAAAAAATTTCAGAACATTCTATGTTTCCCCCCAAGTCATCTCTACATCTTCTGCTATGACCATTTACTGGAGTATACATGCAACTATTGCCAAGTTACGGCTTCCTACATTCATACACACTAATTCATTCTTTCTGACACACATTTTGTTCCTTTTATTCATAATTAAACCTACATCTTTATTTCCTGATACTGTACGTATTCATTAAGTGTTATATGTCCCCCAGAATCACTTTTATGTGAGATGGGCGGCTATATAAATATGGCAGACAAATAAACAAACAAACAAATTCCATTCCACAAGATCAGACCATTTTTGCAGAACTACATGAACTGGTATTATGTCCTTCCCCTTTCCTTTTATTTTCGCCAACTTATAAGATATCTATTTTCCTGTATTCTCTTTCTTTCTTTATTAAATTTCTGTGCCACTGCAATTATAAGACTCTCGGTGATACACAAAAAAATAATCACAACCAACATTCAATCTAAACTGGAGGATTTTTCATTTCATTTGTTGACTCATCTCTTTGCCATGTATTCCTCTTACATTTCACATTGCAATTTTCCATGTGCCATGAATATGACCTCATGGGCCCATAAATATTGATCTCCATCACACCATGGCTTGGGTTTTGAGGCTTTCAGCATAGACTAGGTTATCAACTTTAGTCATACCTATGCTCCATGCATAGTTCAACAAGGATCAGTTTGGGCCCTTTTTCACCAGTATGCCACAAGCACAACCAAAGCTAATTTTGCCCCCAACCAAGCCATGTTCTTCTTTGCAAGCTAGAATCTCTAAATGCTGCCTTGCAAGCCAACATAAAGTTGTCCCATTCAATCAACTCAGAGATACATCCAGGAAACTGATACATAGTCAGGATGCAGAGTTCCCATATATTTATTACCTATTCTGAGATGAGTCCTTGTTGGTTTTTGTCTTAAAAATTGACATAGGATTGCATTTCAAGCTCATCCATTTAAGAAACATATTAATCAAACCAGAGGGTTAGAACATTTCTTGGACTGACAGGGCCTTTGATTGTTTCATTAAACTACTCTGTGATACCAGAGATGCACTCTGTCCCTATTTTATCAGTTTTTAAACCATTTTGTTTATTCATTGCTGACCATGGGAAGATATCTTTTAAAATTAGTCAAAAGGGGATACTATTGTTTTTATATATAGATGCTGATGTATCAATGCAATTTGGTTTAAAATGTCTTCTCAGATTGTGATAAAAATACATAATTTGGCTATGTCCTGTCTTTCATTACACAATCATCTGTTCAAGGGACTCTAGTTTCTTAAAGTTCAGCTAAATCTCAAGGGAGGACATGAAGGGAGAACCCATCTAATCAGGCCTTTTTTTTCCCAGATAGGGAAACAGTTGTAGCAAAGGAGTCCCCCAATGGGAGGAGATGGGCGGGGACGAAAGGAAGGAAGGAAGGAAGGAAGGAGGCTTCAGTGTTGCAGAAGAGATGCATATGAGAAAAATGACAAGAGAGCCAGGACCTTCCACCACTTCACAAAAAGAAACAGCTTAGACTCCAGTAAAAAGAAATGCAAGGGAAATTCCAAGGTAGCTTGAGAATGAAGTAGCAAACAAGAGCCTCTTTTACAAGTTAAAACTTAGAAGAGATTAGAGGACAGATTTTAACACAGTATTAGCTAAAAATAAAACAACTGTCATGAAAACTCATTTCAATTGTCTAAACTGATTCAAGAAGACTTGTTTAAAAAAGGATCAAATTTGAAACAGCACATGCTTAGAAAAGTGTACATTAATTGAAAAGTCTTTATTTTCACTATGACTCTTACATACAGTATGTTTCGCTACATCCAAAGCTGCAATAAAGAGCGTAGTGCTCATGGAAGACAACAGGAAATTGGACATAACTCTAGAAGAAATGTTTAGGAGCACTTTCACTCTCCATTCCACAAATGTCTGAACCCTTAATTCCACTGGCACAGCACTTGCAGTCACTAAAGCCAGAACGTTTGTCTTCGGGGAGCTGGCATTTTAATACATAGTTTTAAATCAGCGAGAGAGAGCTTATCTAAGCCAATTAAAAGGATCATGAATAAAATTGAAAGAGTGGACAGCAACAACTAAAAATGGCATATATTTCGGAAACTGCCAGTGACTCAAATTTACAGGAACAACTTCTTATGATACGCGTGTCGTTTCTTTTAATTTCATTTTACAGTACTTTAACCTTTCAAATATTTATGGAGAAGCATTAATGTGGAAGCCACATACTATTTATTTATTATATTTATTGCCTGCTTTTCCGCTTAAATAAGCACTCCAGGGGGTTTGCAATAATTAGAACTAAATACAAAATATAAACCATGCCAGTAAAATCAGTATCATTAAAATCAGTATCGTTAAATAAGTTAACAGCTGAAAACTTGGTGAAAGAGATGTGTTTTTGTCATTTTCCTAAACACTAGGAAACACTGACTAAATACTGACTACGAGAACAGTGGCACTCATTTCACATGCCAGTAAGGTAATGCTCAAGATCCTGCAAGGTAGACTTCAGCAGTTCATGGAGAGAGAATTGCCAGATGTACAGGCTGGGTTTAGAAAAGGCAGAGGAACTAGAGACCAAATTGCCAATATCCGCTGGATAATGGAAAAAGCCAGGGAGTTTCAGAAAAACATCTATTTCTGTTTTATTGACTATTCTAAAGCCTTTGACTGTGTGGACCATAACAAATTGTGGCAAGTTCTTAGTGGTATGGGGATACCAAGTCATCTTGTATGCCTCCTGAAGAATCTGTATAACGACCAAGTAGCAACAGTAAGAACAGACCACGGAACAACGGACTGGTTTAAGATTGGGAAAGGAGTACGGCAGGGCTGTATACTCTCACCCTACCTATTCAACTTGTATGCAGAACACATCATGCGACAAGCTGGTCTTGAGGAATCCAAGGCTGGAGTTAAAATCTCTGGAAGAAACATTAACAATCTCAGATATGCAGATGATACCACTTTGATGGCTGAAAGTGAAGAGGAACTGAGGAGCCTTATGATGAAGGTGAAAGAAGAAAGTGCAAAAGCTGGCTTGCAGCTAAACCTCAAAAAAACCAAGATTATGGCAACCAGCTTGATTGATAACTGGCAAATAGAGGGAGAAAATGTAGAAGCAGTGAAAGACTTTGTATTCCTAGGTGCAAAGATTACTGCAGATGCTGACTGCAGTCAGGAAATCAGAAGACGCTTAATCCTTGGGAGAAGAGCAATGACAAATCTCGATAAAATAGTTAAGAGCAGAGACATCACACTGACAACAAAGGCCCGCATAGTTAAAGCAATGGTGTTCCCTGTAGTAACATATGGCTGCGAGAGCTGGACCATAAGGAAGGCTGAGAGAAGGAAGATCGATGCTTTTGAACTGTGGTGTTGGAGGAAAATTCTGAGAGTGCCTTGGACTGCAAGAAGATCAAACCAGTCCATCCTCCAGGAAATAAAGCCAGACTGCTCACTTGAGGGAATGATATTAAAGGCAAAACTGAAATACTTTGGCCACATAATGAGAAGACAGGACACCCTGGAGAAGATGCTGATGCTAGGGAGAGTGGAAGGCAAAAGGAAGAGGGGCCGACCAAGGGCAAGATGGATGGATGATATTCTAGAGGTGATGGACTCGTCCCTGGGGGAGCTGGGGATGTTGACGACCGACAGGAAGCTCTGGCGTGGGCTGGTCCATGAAGTCACGAAGAGTCGGAAGCGACTAAACGAATAAACAACAATCATGTGATACCTGCACTTTGCAGTCTTAGCAACTTATCTGCTGCATTTTGCACCAAATGCCATTTCTGAATGCTTTTCAACGATAGCCTCACTCAAGGATAGAGCATGTTGCAGTAATAAAGAAGTGTTGCAGCCAAGGCCTAGATAACCACTAACAAGTCTGACCAGGAATTGAGCCTTAGTGGACAAATATACCTCTTGTCAGAGCCACCACCTGCAAATCCAGTGACTGTGGAGTACTCCCAAATTGTAAACCTGTTCTGTTTACAGGGAGAAGGCAGTCCTATCCAAAACAGATGTAATTTTAATCCCCAAGTCCAGTTTTTTTATGAACACCACCACCTCCATTTTGCTGGGATTTAATTCCAAGTTGTTCTCTTTCATTCAGCCTTTTCTTGCTTGGAGTAGAGCTGGATAGGGAGTAGAACTGTGTGTTATCAGCATTCCAAATCACTGAATGACCTTTCATCTACATAAAGATAAATAGCATAGGAACAAGATAGAAGCCCGTTGACCATCAGAAATCAATGGCCTAGGTATCCAGTGGATCCACATTGATGGATATATCATGGATAAAATTTTGATTGAAACAGGTCCAGATAGTCATCCAAATGCATCTGGAGCTGCAAGGTGACTACTTTCTAAATTCACTTTACCCAAGAATGGAATATTGAGCCTAGCCTATAAAGAGATCTTCTGAGTCAAAGAGTACTTCTTCAGTAGGAAAACGCACATCCCACACTCAAGGAGCTATTGAACTCCTCCCTTCAGTATCCCAACCTGATCATTTGATCAAACAAGAGGGAGAAAAGTCAAGCAAGCATATGGTGACCATAATTTCTCCATATCCTAGAGATCAGTCTACAGCCTAGAGATGGTGGTAAAGGACATATGGCTATCAGGGCTACTTCCCTATGAACTGCCTTCAGGCTGGAGTCCAGGTTGATGCATATATCATGTCTTTTGTCTGCAAAGAACATGAGAATTGCTCACAATGATTATTCAGCTGTTCTTGTTCACCTTTCCCAAAATCTTAATGCAGGACATGCCATAACATCACCAGCCTATTCTGTGTAGATGCAATGGAGACAGAGTAGTTAAGTCCTCCCTGCTGCATCCACTAACTTAAAAAAAGGAATCAGTCAGTGTTCAATCTTCAGCCCTCTACCTAGCTGCTTCACTGCTCTGAGGTTCCTGGTAACTGAGGTGCTCATTTAGCTAGAGGGAAGAATGGGCTTAGGAAAAATAATGTCAGTGATACTTCAACAGTATCATTGACAGAACAGGTGGTAAATTCCACAAGGACATTCAGGAAATCCATCAAGGTCTAGGCTGGATAATTTTAACAGTCCTCCACTGTGGCACAGCTTTATAGCAGCTGCTAATCTAAAACTTATCTGAGAATGACCTGTTCATAATAACTGAGTTACACAGAGTTCCTATATTTTTAGACCACCAGCTCTAGATAAACTGAATATAGTAAAACCTTGTTTTAACAGACTAATTGGGAGGAGGGCATGTCTGCTATTCATAAATATCCATTAAAAACAGTGATTTGTGCAAATGAGCTCATTTCTGTAATGGCATCATTATCCAGATGATGGCTTTACATTATTTGTGTAATGATGTCATTATACAAATGATGTTAAGTGGCACTGAAAATTAGTCCATTCTATGCAAAAGTCCATTGCATCATGATCCAATACATTGAGATTTCACTGTACCAAACTTTGAGTGTGCCCTGCTGTAAACACAGGGCCAGATAATAATTGGGAGTCCATGGTCATTACAGTGGACATAAAATTCTGAGCCAGTGTTGACTGGACAACCCACTTGTGGCCTCTGAAGTTCATCAGCCTAACTGCCAGATGAGAAATGGTTCCCTACCATAAAATGCTATTTGCTGCCATCTAGAGATTGTCTGGTTTCTTGTAGTCCAGATATAGTGCACTGAAGAAAAAAGACTGTTGTGCAGATAAATGAACACTTCACTAATTATATCCCTATACTTTCTGAACCATCCAGATGCAGCAGAACGCACTTAGTATTTCCAGACTGTGAAGTAGAATTTCTAGTCAGAAAGGCAGAATTTCTATAGACTATGGTCATACTACCACCCAGCCCTTTAGCCCTAGCCTACTGCAACACAAAGCAACACAAAAAAAGCCACAAAGCAAAGCAAACAAAGCTCTGCTGCCATCCATATCTTATTTTCTAGAAATAGACACCCTAAATATTAAAAACTGCTAGCAGGATTATAAAATTTGGGTAGAGTATGGGTTCCCAGAGCATTGATAGAGATAAAGATTATGCTTGAGGGTGATAGTTAGCTGTCCAGCATGCAAGCTGTCACTCTTTTTAAAAATAGAAATATAAATACCTAAGAAATTAAATTAGCTGGGGCAGGAAGGTAGCCAAGCACCAAGAAAGCTGAGGCAGGGATCCTGTCATGAGTAAGGACAGATCCTGCCACCTCTCTTTGCCTTATGTTGGAGGTAAAGGTAAAAGTTTCCCTTGACATTAAGTCCAATCGTGTCCGACTCTAGGGGGCGGTGATCATCTCCGTTTCAAAGCTGAAGAGCCGGCGTTTGTCCATAGACACTTCCGTGGTCATGTGGCCGGCATGACTGAACGGAACGCCGTTACCTGCCTGCCGAAGCGGTACCTATTAATGTACTCTCATTTGCATGTTTTCGAACTGCTAGGTTGGCAGGAGCTGGGACTAGCAACAGGAGCTCACCCCGTCACGCAGATTTGAACCGCCGACCTTCTGGTTGGCAAGCTCAGCAGCTCAGCCGTTTAACCTGCAGTGCCACCGCGTCCCTGTTGGAGAGCTAGGTTTAAATTGGTTTTCTAAGTTTAAACCAGGTTTATAGACTAGAAAGACTGGATTTAAATGCTGCACTAAACCAAAATCAAACAAACCATAGAATGGCTTAGCAAATAAGTACATCTAAAATGTGTTAGCTAAATTTGCACAGCAGTATTCTAAGGGTGGCATTAAATTGGCCCTAAATCATTCCTACAATTTGATTTTTTAAAAAAAGCTTTGTTCCCTTTCCCCTCTAACCATTGAGGTCATATGATTCTTTGCTTCAAACTGTCCATTTAGTTCCAAATATTTCATAGAATCAGGAAATGGAAAGGACTATTCAGGCCTTTTAGTCCACCCCCCCTGCTCAGTCATGTCAAAATATTAGACTTTATTTGTACTTTCACATATTAATAGTGTTTAAAACTCTTTCCTTGTCCTTGTTAAGTAGAGTGCCAAAGATTTTGAGTCTGAAGATTGTTCTACAATCATCATGGGAACATTCAGACTATCTTACCCATCACTGATCCCTCTAATTTCACAACAAATGGATCATCAAATAACAGCCAAGAAAACAAACAAATGGATCATTGAACAAATCAACCCAGGGTTCTCACCCCAGGCACAAATGACCAGGCTCAAATTACTCAAATTACACATTATGTGAAGACCCAGCTCTCTGGAGAAGGCTCTATTGCTGGGAGAGGTAGAAAGAAAGAGAAGAGCAGGATGACCAGAAGCAAGGTAGATGGACTCAGTTACAGTGGCAATGGGGGCGCTTTTGGAACAGCTGAAGACCAGGTTAGGGAGAGATCATTATTGAGAAAATCTATCTATGTGGTCACTAAGAGTCAACAATGGCTTGATGGCATGTAATCAATCAATCAATCAATCAATCAGTCAAATCACTTATCAGTAAGTCCTTCTGAACTCACTGGAGCTCGCTTCTAAGTAAGGGAGCATAAAATTGCTTACCTTCGATTGGATTATGTCTAAAAATGCTGAAATGTTGCTGGTACTTTCCATTTACCATAATTTCTATTTACCTTTTTTAAAAAACCCTGACACTGTCAGACTTTATTAGATTGCATAAGCATCAAGGGATTTGATCAAGGACCACTGCTCCTTATATGCTGACAGCAACACCTCTTGTAAATAACTATTTATAGAAGTATGTTAGGTGAATTTAAAATAATCATTGCTGTTTATTCTTATTAAATACAGCAAATAATAAATATCAACTGTGTTTTAGTAATGTCAAAATAGATGCACTCAGGGGACCAAGAGTACTTGTATTTTCACTGAGCATATCTTATGCATTTTATATGTTCAAAAATGCTCTGATATGTACACCTATAAAATGTATTTGCTTGTTTAGAAATAAGCATGGAGTCATAGAATTGGAAGAGCTAATCAGGATATCAAATCGAATCTAATCCAGTTTACCACATCCTTGACAGATGTCCTGCCTCTATCCAGTGAAGGGGAATTCACCAGTTTATTCAGCAATTGGCATTATTATCAAGCTGTTCTTATATTAGTCAAGTTTTCCTTAATTTTCAACTAGAATCTACCTTCCTGTATCTTCCTGTTCCTCTCTGGGCCAATAGATTGTAGCCTTCTATTCAGGTGCTAGGGTAGTTCTGTTGTACATCCTCCTCCCTCATCCCCCTAAATACTCAGTCATTTTTTTTCTCAAGGCCAAATGTAGTGCCCTCAACTCTTCCTTATAAAATCTAAGTTACCAGTCAACTAATCATTCTTACTGTCTTCTTCATATCTGTTTTAATTTTCCAAAATCCTTCTTAAAGCTGCTTTTCAGAAACATTCAACCAATACAGAATGTAGTGGGACAATTATTTACCATGATTTGGAAAAATATACTTCTATGGAAGCAGCCTAATGTTTGAACTGTCTTGTAGCATGCTCATGAACACTGTGAATATATTTGGTTTGTGATCAACTATTATTCCAAGATCCATTTATGTCATGGTATTACTTAATATTTCCTGCACTATACTTGCACATTTGATTTCTTTTTTTAAGCAAAGAATTTGCATTTGTACATATTAAATTTAATTCAACCCACTGCTCTAACCTAGCAGTAACTTTTAATTTTATGTCCTGTAATATTACTATCCCATCTTAATTTTGTATCATATGTAAACTGATAAAATATTTCTTCCAAATTCTTCATCCAAATTGTTAATAATATTGTTGAAGAGAACTGACACCAAGGCTAAACTAAGTGATACCTTACTTGATACTCATTGTAGTTTGATAAGGAAATGATGATTATCACTTTTCAAATACAGTTTTCAAGCCAGCTGAGAATACATCTTAAATGCCATCCAGTCCTTATTTTTTCCATACTGGGTATCCCTAGGTACAATATTTTGTTAGTATATTTCTTCTTAGGCAACTTCTAGGGTAAAAGGTCAATTTAGTAAGATACCACCAAAAAAACTTATACAAGAGTAAAAACAAAAGGATTAAAATGGGAATAAGATCTTCAGTCCTTTAAATTTTATAGATATTTCACTTTTATTCCTGCAGTAGAAAGGTATACATTATAACATGTGCTACAGCTATGATAATGAATTTATGTTGTCCTCTTTCAGAAACAAGTCAATTTAAGTTCTGGAAGAGAAAGCAGATATAACAAAAAACTTTAAGAAACAGTTAATTGGTTAACTATAAAAGCAGCAAGGTCACATTCTTTACAAGCGTTTAAATGTTAGATAGCCAGCTGAAAAATGCATTCTAGGCCTATTTCACTCCAACAAATTTGACTAAATAAACTAGCACATCTCTTCTATCTTGGGGACTCAACAAAGCTTTAAACCATTATCATTTATATGTAGCCCAGAGAAGTATTTCAAGTGCAGCCCACTTCCTGCATAATTTTATTTTGGAAACATTCCTTATCCACATGCCAATACATGCAGACACAATGAATAGGCCCCATATATTCCACTGAATTCTTGTGGAAGTTGCATACTTTTCAAAGAGTATGAATAAGGACATTAACCACTGGATTGTGTTCACTCTTAATAGATGCAAAATGAATGTGATATTTGACTAGGCAGGGAAGAAAACTGTAAAACTGTGCCAAGAATCATTCCTTGTAACAGACCCCAATTATTTCAATTTCATATCTCATGGTATTTCAGAGTGCAAAACCCAACAGCCATGCAATTATAATTATGTTCTTATTCCTGTAACAAGTTATATGAGCTAATGAAGAAAAACTTAATTACATAGCATCATAATCAGTAACCTAGTAAGCCTTCCCCCCAAAACCTCCCTTCCAAGTAAATGCCTGATTACACTAGAAGCCCATCACCTTTTCCCTTTATTAAAAAAAAACAAAAAGCATTGAACCCCAGGAAACTGTCAAATCACAAAAGCTTGAATTTTACATGCCATCTAGAACCTTACAGACTGACTGAGAAGTATTACTTAATTCCATGGAACCACTTTCCACTGTTCCATGGAACCACTTATTTAACACATTTATGTACTGCCCAATGCCAAATAGCTCTGTGTGGCTTACAAAAATAATAATAAAAATCCCACAAATAAAGTCCACACAGTAGGTAAAATAAAAAGGGGGGAGATGGGCAGTAATAGAAATTTGAATAATAAATAAACAAATAAATAAATAAATAAATAGGTAGAGATCAAGTCAAGTCATGCTCAGCCCATGGTGTTCTTGGCAACAGTATGGAGATCGTTTGCCACTGTCTTCTTCTAGGATGTATCATGAACTACCACACTGATTTCTTGGTGGTTTCCCATTCAACTAATAACCAGGCCTCACCCAGCTCAGCCAATGCTGTCTGGGGACTACCACCCACTGTTGACAATCAACATAAATAACACAAAAGATCTGGATAAACTGTAACAAGGGGGAGATAAGCTCCCATGATTTTATTCCAAATATAAGTCTTCCTGTAGAAAAATGGAAAACTGATGGCTGATTTTATAGATATGCATGTTGACACCTCCAAAAGGTACTTCATTGATGACCTAAGTTTGAAGGTAGAATTTCAGGTGAATTGAGTATTCTTGGCTAAGAAATAATAGCATGATTTAGAGAACAGAGCAAGGGAAAGTGTAAGAATTACTTTGGAGAGATGGAGGAAATTTGGCTGAGGATTGGAAACAAGGATATCTCTTTCATATGTTGGCCAGCCTCTATTAGGTATGTATTTTATTTTCATTAGTTGTTTTCACAGTTTTGCCAGTGGGATGAAAGCTGGTTTAACAGATTGAAGGACCTACAGTTACAGATTAATTACTCTCCTCTGCCCCATCACTTGTCTAGTATGTATTTTCCTACTAAGATAGATCTCAGCATGTGAACAAACATACCACTGAGCAAAGTCAGGTAAATAAAAGTACAGATCATAGAACCTCTTAAATTAGCTAGCTATTTTAGGAAAGAGGGGCTTTGTTATTCTGTTCCTTGTTAAAGAGCTAGCTCTTAGTATGAAATCAACAATCATCTAGACTTCTGTTCAACTCATAAGGTTACTTAATCAATCAAGTCCTACCCTGCAAACACAGAATCCAATTTCTTTTTGAAGAAGTGTTTGTGTTTCCTTGGTAAGTGGAATATAAAGCCATACTCCTGCAATTGACTCCTGAACAGACAGCATGCACCATAAATTAATCCCACTGAAATTGCAGCAGCAGATTTTGAAAGGAGCACATTATGTACAACCTGGTCTCTAGGACTGAGCGCACGAAGGTAGGATGGGGTCTTAGCTATACCACATAATGGAGTCTTAGCTATACTTTTCATCATAATGTAACAAAACAAGCCACACTGGGGGAAATAGAGGGCCCAGGTGTCACTTACTGAAATATGAATGTGTTAGAGTCATAGCTCTATTTCTGTGGCAATTCTGGAACTTTAAGGAATTAATCTTCCTGCAAAGAGTCAATAAAGTACTCTTAAAATAACACTGCAGTACATTTGCAGTTCAATGTAAATGATTTAAATGAATGAACAAATAAATAAATGTGCTAGGTTGTGCAGAGAAGCAATACAAATGTACATAGGAATGCAACACCAGCAGCACAGAGAAGCAGTGCAACTATATTAAGAACCATTTCACTCAAAATGAGGCAGTTTTGCACTTGCTGCTATTAAACTGTTTGACGCTAAACCTGTAGCCCAATTTCTGTATGGATGTCAGATAAAAACCTTACTCCAATCTCTCTCCATTAGAAACAGTGCTATCTAAATTCCTGAGGGCATGCTTCAGATTCCAAGTCCATCTCTAAGGTCACTTTGTGTCTATCAGTTGCACCACCCAAGATGGAAACTGGTACTCAGCTGCTGACCTTTAATCTCTGGCTAAAACTTAACTTCTACCCAATGAGTCTGACTCCCCTAGCAGCTCTTGATCAATTTAACTAACCTTGAAAGAGGACCTTTTTTGATAAACTGCTGACCCATGGCCTCTCTCCAGGACTTTTGCTATCCATGGGCCATGATCAGGTGATGGTGCTCCTTAAATAGTAAGTTTCGATACTGATGGTAAAATGAGTGAAATCTGCCTCTGATGACATTAGGTCCTGGTGCTTGAATCTGAATCTGCATCCAGATAAATATCTTATTACCTTGGAATTGCCCTACCATCCCAGAGCCTTCTTTCTGGCTCTCTTTAATGTCCTCCTGTCAGCTCTCTTGGAAGGCAGATTTACTAAGATCCTTTGTAATGAGCACACTGCTTTTGCGGCTAAGGCAGGGTTGAATCATCCAGGCAGGTTTTGCTTGAGGGCATGATTCTCATGTCCATAATAAATGTGTTAGTATTTAGGGTGCCACGAGCACCTTAAATTGTTTTTGGTGCAACAGACTAACACTGCTGACCCTCTGGAAAAGGTGGGTAATTATTTTCTAAATAATTTAGGCAAAATATTATTTGTGTAGGAAAAGGCAAGAGAATTTCGTAAGAATAATAAAAAATAAAACGCATTATTTGTAGATATGTAAAGTTGATTTCAGACTTCCTTATTGAATTATTAGATGCCATAACAAAGGATGAAATATTTTAGGACTAGCCTTTCCCAATTAGACTAGGAATTTTGGGAATTATACTTCAACTAATCTGGAAAGTGTAGGTTTGGGAAGGCTGCTTTGAACCATAGATGGGAAGTTCTACGAAGCAATTCTTATTAGTGTCATGCCAGTAAAGGCATGTGCAGCTAGTAAAATCAACCAGCTACATCAAACAGATATTCAAGCCTGATTTCTTCCACAGGTATGTCACTACTGATGATGTATGATTGCTATGATCTCATGTTAGCAGAACCAATCACTGGCAATCTGCTTAATTTTTTCCATTTAACAATGAATCATCAGCATACAGATCATACCACAGGAAGGCATTATACCTATTATGTAAAATGAGAGCATTTTCAAACTACAACTTCTTCCCTTGGATTCTTCCTGAAACTAAGATGTAATGAAATGTTGGGTCTGAGACATAGGCAATAGTCTGGGGGAAATGAGAAATCTGGAAATCAGGAGCTGTAAAGGAGGCCAGGAGCCAAAGTGATGGGACCAGGCAGAGCCAAAAGATAACCAGAAGGCAGGGTCAGGGTGCAGGTCAGACGCTGTAGTGCCACCATTGAAGAAAAGATGAGGAGGCTTAGTGATGTGTACCCCCTTTCTCTATGTACCGGACTTTGGTTCTATATTAAACTTTTGTCATACATTTTCCTTTCTTTTTACATTTTAGGTAATGCTGTTTCTGACTAAGCTGTTCTTTGCCTGGCCTTTCAGCTAATTTTGTGTTAAGTTTAAAATGTCCTTGTCTAACTGACCACCTGGAAATACCTAGGTGGTATGTATGTATGTATGTATGTATGTATGTATGTATGTATGTATTTAACTGATTTATAAGGCCGCCCAACTCACACATGGTGACGCTGGGTGGCTTACAGAATTAAAAAACATAAAAACACAATAGACACCCCCGGCGGCATTAAAAAACACATTCATACCAGCCACTTGATTGGCTCCGAAGCAGCCTGGGGTACCTAGGGCTGTTGACTGAACCACGACTTCAAGGCCTTCTGGAAAAGGAGCAAGGAGGAGGCCAATCTTATATCTGGGGGGATGATGTTCCAAAGGGAGGGAGCCACTACGGAGAAGGCCCTTTTCCTTGGTCCCACTAGATGTACCTCCCTAACTGAAGGGACCCACAACATGCCCTGCCTCCCCGCTCTGGTGGGCCGGGTGGATGGTATTGCCTGGGAACTCTCTTATGTTGTTTTGGTGAGATTGGTAATTGAATGGTCAGTATATTGTGGTAATTAACAAGTATGATATCAACAATCATGACTAAAAACCAGGAGGCAGGGTCAATGATCAAGCCAGTCAGGACTGAAGGATAACCAAGTATACAGAGATTGGGGAGATTCTGTTGCCTGCACTAAGCAAAATTGGAACAGAAAGGATCTAATTTAAATCTGAGTAAGTGGAGTTGGAAGGTTCTTCAGTGAGAGGCTGCCTTTTACAGCTCAGTGCCTCACCACATGAAAAAGAAACATGCAGGACCTCCTGAGGACATTGTCAGCCCTACAAGGTAGACCAGACTATGAAACCAATGCCATATAAGTCAGGACTAGTTTTATTGTAACAGCTCTAGTAACAGAACCTTGCAAATCTGAATGAGCTTCCCCGCTCCCTCACTTTATCTTTGTGTGAACTAGGGAGGGGCTTGTCTGAGACATTTTCTCACATTATTTTCTCAGGCTCAAGCCCCTCTTATCTGACCATTGCCTTGGTAGCAGCTCTTCCTCCTGTCCTTCAAGCCCATTCCCTATGCCCTTTACATACCTACTTTGAAGTGTTTCAATCCTGTCTACATACCGGTCTGAAATTTGGAGATTGCAGTTAAGCAGGACTAAACATGTTATGTTTTGGTCAGTGTGGCTGATGTTGCAATATACATCCAACATGAGATCATTTCCTCTTGTTTTTAGTTTTTATGACTTGCCCTAAGATTTGGGTAGTGTTCTCTTCTCATTCTCTCTCTCTCTCTTTTTCTCTAATAAAATCTAGCAAGATCCTCTACTACAGTCTGCTGGACACACAAATATTTCTAACATACTATGAATATAATTTCCCTCTATTCTATCACCTTTAACTTCTTATTATCATATGAATTAGCTGAGCGTAGAAAAAATGAGTGTTCATGAAAGCTTACCCAAATACACCTTTTCTACAGCAATACAGAATTTAATTTTGCAATCATTTCCATTCTAGCTGGTAGAAATGCTGAGGATAAAAAAAACCCCTGCAAACTAATTTATCTGGATCCACAAGCATGCTTAATAGTATCTACCCATGAAACTATCTTCAATATAGCCTACACTGTTGGATGCCAGCTCCATTTTCAATTTTCATTTGTTAGATATATGATCAACCATGTCAAATATGTAATAGTAATAGAAGTTGGAAAAATAAAATGAAGTCATTGACTTAAAACATTTTGATAGCTATTTGTCAAAAAAAAAAAACACAACCTGGTCAGATTTCATGCTCAAAGGCATTTACCTACAAAGTTAACTGGATGCTTTGAGAAAAAAAGTAATTTAATTTCTCAGTTATCTTAACAGAACATCTGCTAAACCTATATCCATGGAAGTTAATATGTTCAAAATTAAATATCCTGCAGGTATCTTATTAGAATACATACAACACTGAAATTTAACTGCTAACCACTCCATTATAAATTATTTCTCTGATAGATATAAAGTAATAAGGAGCCAATATATCTCTAAGGCCAAATCACTCCAGTAGCTAAGATGGCAGGAAAAACACAATGAAGAAATTGCTGAAATGTCATATTAAAAAAAAGTCTTATCTTTTACATGTTATGAAATAACAGAATGTTTTAACTGGTATATTAAACATCCTTTTGAAATATCTAATTTAACTGAGTCATGGTTGAAAATGTAATACCATGCAGCTAAAGTGTTATCTTAGGTATCTGTAAGGTCTTCCATGCATAATGTTTATAGACTCTAACCTGTAATTTTTCATTTTCACTTTGAAACTGAGTCACTAGCACCATGTAGATAAGGAAAGGAACACAAAGTAATCACAGATAATCTTAAAGTATCCATAAGTTTAATTAGAAATTCTAATCATAGACATTAGTTTTGAGATGTTGTACTGAAAATAAGGATTTCCACTGGAGCAGACAGCATGAAGTGAAAATAGGGAGAGAGAAAAATAAATGTAAGTCTAACACATACAATAAATTAAGTCTATTTAGACTGCATTCAAATCTTCCTCCTGTAATTTAATTTTGGTCTAGTTTTTTGAATTGTTGAAAGCATGCAGTTAGGTTCTTCATCTCTCTCTTCTACATGGATGATGGTCTTTTGGATATTTAAAGATCCTGGCTTGGCAAATGAATGTTTAGGGCGGATCATTAGGGCAGTTGAGTGATGCCTCTATAGAATTTTGCACAAGGGCACAAGGACATCCTGTATTCATTTCATCTGTTGGCAAAGTAAAATGAACCTTCTTGTAACTCAGACCTGAGAGATAAAAGAGATACCATGTTCTAGGAACAGAGTTAAATTCTGGGCACTAAAAAAACATGAAACAGATTTTGAAGGATTGTAGCCTAAAAACTACACTGATTTCTATTATAGTTGGAATCTTCAACCCTTTATAACATTTTAGCTTCTTTGCAAACTTCATTTGTAAGAGAACAAATATAAATATAATTGTGTTTTTCTCATGCCAGCCTATGAAAGAACAGTCTGGTTTTTTTCCGAATCTCATTCCAGATCCAGCTATCAAATCAGACTGGACCCACAAACCAGATTGTTGTCTCTATATATCCTGAGTGTACAGATAAAATCAACCTAGACAAGTTTTTAAAAGTGCTACACTTGCAAAAAGTCAATGATAATTTCAAATCAAGCAAACTACCAAGTCAAACAACATGTAAAAATTTGAACTGCAGAGGAAGTACAGTTATCCAATGCTAAACAACACAGATAATAAAATTGCTTTGGAAGACAACACATCATAATCTTTAAAACAATCAGATAACTGAAGTACTTTCATAGATTAACAGGAATATATTTTTTGTTCTCCCTGTCTTTTGAGCAGATTTTTCTATTTGATGATGCACTCTTCTCCCACTATTACTATCTCTCTAAACCAGATTGTATATAAGTTTGGACTTGCAAATTATTTCAATTTCTTCAAGTCTCCAAAATAAACTTCTTATATTAGCTAGTAAAACCACCAGAGCAGCAACCAACCATAAAAAATTGCGCAATAATATAATAAGAATATTTTGTATGCTCAATTTTGTATGAAAATTCAGATAATTTATGTTTGTAATATAGATATCCTAAACTGTTTTAAAAAAAGAATTCTGTACACAGTTCCTTAAATTGAAGGGGGGGGGGAATCCAGATTCTAAAATAAACAAGGAAAGGAAAATGTTTCAATTTAAATCAACTATTTAAATTGAACCCTATTAAACCCTACGCTTTTTTGAAAGTGCTATGCATCCTTGGCACGCATGTATCCATCCTTAGCCAGGACATTCAACATTTTGAAAAATAATTACTCGGCAACCTTGAGGACTTTTAGAGTCAAAGGTCTGCCCTCACTTCTTTTATACCACGTGGCTGGGCAGCTCCTTGGATTCATTCCAAAAAGCTGCTGCCCTTTGCAGCTGCCAGCTGATCCTGGGAAAAGGCACAACTGCTTTAAAGAGTTGCAGAGAGAGGCTAGATTCATGCCTCTGTGCTCTTGAAAGCACTTTTTGAAGCTTATATAGTATTGCTCTTAACTCCAGGGCAAAGTTTATGGCGAAAGTAAAGCAAAAGGACATATTTTATTTAACCTTGTACTCCAGGATACCACCATCCAATCTTCCTCCTCTGCCAGTATTTCTAAGTCACCTTATTTCAAGGTGATAATTGAAAAATTAAAATTTCATGCAAACATTCTGAGCTACTTAGTGGTTCTTTGAAGCAAGGACACCAGATGCACTTCCAGTGACCTAAGAGACTGTGAATGTGAAGTAAATTATGCCTTAATTGAAAAAAAAGAAAGCAATCAATCTAAGAAAGCTTATAACATAATTTTTCTTGCCAGCATAACATTATTTAAAAGCATCTGTGTAATAGCATGAGCTCTATGTAATTTGTACTCCCAACAGAAAATATTCCATGCATAGGGCAGCTTTCTAAAATGTAACTTTTGTCCTTTTTGTTACCTGGCAACTGCTCATAATAATTTTGATAAGCTATGAAAGCCACAGTATTGTGGGGAAGACAGTAACAGTGACACAATGGCCCAAAATGCTCTGAATCCATCGCCAAACTTCACATTATGTATCTATCTCTGCATAGCTGTTCATTGGCAGGAGCTGCTAATCTCATCATTCTGAACATCCCATTATCGTTATCAGGGCTCTTTGACTTCAGTAAAGAGCTGCTGTAAAAATGCCATGACCTTTGTGACACGGGTGGAGGGGAAAGAGCCATTAGTACATTTTCTCACAAGGAATAGAGGAATAGCTTGGAAAATGGTATCCTGATAGGGCAAGAAATGACAGAAAATCAGTTGAAGATAAGCAAGAGGAAAATACGACTCATAACTACTTCCTTCTCTGGTGAAATAGCTTTTTGTATGGAAGAAAGGTATATATTACATACAGAGAAAAGAATATGTTCCCAGTTGGGCAATTATTAAGCTATATTTTAACATACCAATTCCTAAAATCATTTTGTGCAAGATTATCTTTCATGGTTTACAATCTGAACTGTGTCCCTGGTGTAACATAGGAATGGCCCAGAATTTCCCCAAGGTCACTTTTTATTCTCTATTTACAGCTAATCCAATGCAATAGCCTTTAAAACAAGCTTCAGTATTCTTTTCCTTGCAGAAGAAATACCCATGAGTACCATTAACTATGCTGTCATATTTATTTTCAGCAAAACATTCAAATAATGCAAAACAAAAAAATCAGTGGGACAACCTCAAATCTCACTTGATCATGTCAAGACTGCTTGAACCTTTTGTTAAAAAAACAGTCAATAAGTTGTTTTTAGAGTGTGTGATCTTTAATGGTGCTCATGTGGAATACTGTAATCAAGTATATCAAGTGATCAGGAGTATTGGGTTGTACGTTCTCTACATATCAAGAGAAGGAGTACGCGTGTTTGGTGTGAACTTTAATAAGAAAGAATGAATTTGTGACTTATCGTTCGTAAGTCATAATCCTTTGTTTGTTTGTTTGTTTGTTTTATATCCCACCTTTATTATTTTTATAAATAACTCAAGGCGGCAAACATACCTAATACTCCTCCCTCCCCTTATTTTCCCCACAACAACAACTCTGTGAGGTGAGTTGGGCTGAGAAAGAAAGAGTGACTGGCCCAAGGTCACCCAGCCGGCTTTCATGCCCAAGGCAGGACTAGAACTCACAGTCTCCTGGTTTCTAGCCCATTGCTTTAACCACTAGACCAAACTGGCTCTTTTTTGCTATCTGTTATCTGTTCAGGTTCTTAGGCAAGTACTTTAACATTTTTTCTTTGAAATGTGGGTTAGCTGATCTCAGCCATTCTGTGAAAGTATCCATCACACTTTGTCTACATTCCAAATATTCCTGATAATGCAAAGTGATTAAAATTATGTTTGAATCACATTAAAAAGATGGAACAGATTTACAACTTTCATCTAACAAATTTATTAATCAAATTTATTATCAAAATGGTGGTAGTCTGCAGTTGGGTCAAGGTGCTTTTTCTGCAACTACTTCTATCACCTCCTGACTCAAAGCTTATACTTTCTATGACCTGGGATGTATTAGTAATAGCATTTGAAATAGATGAGCAGCACATGATGCAGATGCTGTATCACAGCAGCTTCAAAACTATCCTAGGTAAGTGTGACACAAGAGACTATTGAAGTGAACACCACACAGTAGGGAATTTCCTCCCAGTTCATTACAAATCTCACAGTCTGAGGGCATCAAAACAGAATCAATAGTGATGGGAAAATAGAAGCTCCTCAAACTCACTTAAACACGGGACCAGAATGTTTCATGCTAACTGAATTACATCTTACAAAATCTAAGAGTCTGCTTTCAAATCAACCTTTTAGACATGTTTTTTATTTGTAAAAGGATTTTATAGAAAATGTGCAGTTGCTAGCAGTTCTTTTTTTCAAGCCTAGCAACAGATGAGGCTCTTAACTACCTCTCAATTCCCTACAGGAACCACAACCAATTCATGCTGTATCTTTCATACTCCTACACAGGGAAGATTCTAGACAATACATAAATGCTTTAGAATCATTGCCCATTATGTGGTCACCACATGAAAGCTGTGGCTTCCCATGCTGGCAGCCTCCAAGGTCTGCACTGTTTATATGGATTAGCTCACCACACAAATCAGTTCATTTCTTTTTCCCATACCATCACGGGTCACAGACACATGAACATGCACATCAACACAACACACAGATTTATAAAGATTTGCAATGTCAGAGAGAAAATCATCTGATTCCTGAAAGCCAATTCACACAGAAGCTTTATTCTGTAGAGTACTTACAAAAATACAGCAGTTTAAAATAGCCTCCATATAATGGTGTATCTTGTGCACAGCCTCAAAGATGTAGGCTGATCAAAATGGAGCAATTGCTGATTTATTTCATTCTCTATAAATCAGAAATAATCGTGATTCTTTGTCATGTTAGAAGGAAAATACTCAGGTTAATACAATAAGTTTTTAAAACTTCTGCTCTGTTTTGAAATATTGAATTTTCATTGTTTGCAATCATTGCTGCATTTCTTCCAAGAGTCCACTTTCATGAGAAAGATAAACTCTTCTCCAATAATCTGGCGAAAAATTAGGTGACCCGGAGGCCTATTTCTATGAAACAAGGTAAACAGAAAAAGCATGAATTCTATGTGGTTTTGAAGCAATTCACACAAACATTTCCTAAGCAACAGTAGAAACAAAAGCAGAGAAGATGGGTTCCAAAGTAAATATCTATCTATCTATCTATCTATCTATCTATCTATCTATCTATCTATCTATCTATCAAATTTCTCTACCACCCATCTCATGTATTACGACTCTGGGCGGCTTACAATTAATAAAAATGGCAAATCGCTAAAAACAATTCCGTATAACTATAAACATAGATGCATATAAATACAATAAAAATACAGAATATACAATATACAATATAAAATTCAAGATGGGAAATAAGATCTTATTCTGGCACCCTCACGGGCCAACCACCCCCATGAATAGCTGTTTCCCCTCCCATCCCAGGCCAGGTGGCATAACCATGTCTTTAATCCCTTTTGAAAGGCCGGGAGAGTAAGGGAAGGTGGGAGCCTGGACAAAAAATGTCTAGAATGGTGGGGTCCAGTGATGGTTTCTTGAGGAGGGGGAACACTAGAAACTTTTTAAAGGCTGCTGGGAACACTCCCTCCCCTAAGGATGAATTCACTATCGCCTGGACCCACCCACATATGACCTCCCAAGCTGCCTTCACTAGCCAGGAGGGACAGGGATCTAATTGGCGTTTACAGACCCGAGAACCCTGTCCACTTCCTCAGGCCCAACAGGATCAAATCATTCCCAGATAACTGGGTAAGTATGCTCCCCAGGAACCTCCTCAGACCCTGCTACATGCTTGGCATCCAACTTGGAACGAATCTGAGCGATTTTATCCTCCAGATATCTAGAAAACTCCTCAGCACGGCCCTGTAGGTGGGTTTCTGAGCGCAGATTCCCCCGGGTGATCTTAAACAGGGCTGTTGGGCAGCATTCTGTGGATACAATAAGAGTGGAGATATACTGATGTTTCGCCACTCTTACTGCCACAAGGTAGGCCTTAAAAGCGGCTCTAGCCTGTGTCTGGTCAGGTTCAGTCTTTGTCTTCCTCCAGTGGTGCTCTAGACATCTCTTAATCCTCTTTAGAACCCTCAACTCCTTCTTGAACCACGGGGAATGTCAGGTTTGATTGGACAAGAGAGGTCGCACAGGCACGATCCTGTCCAAGGCCCTGGCCGCCTCCCTATTCCAGGCAGCAGCCAGGGCCTCCGCTGGACTGTGCAGCAGATCCTCTGGTATAGCCCCCAGCTCCCTCTGAAACCCTGCCGGGTCCATTAGTTACTGGGGGCGGACCAATCGAATGGGTACAGACTCCCTGTGGAGGGGGCAGCATAGGAGAATCTCAAGGTCACCAGGGTGTGATCTGACCATGACAAAGGGGACAGATGTAACTCTCCCCTCAGATCACATTGCCACTGCTCTGACAAGAAAATCAAGTCCGGTGTGAGGCCACTGTCTCGAGTTGGGTCCCGAATAGTCTGGGACAGGCCCATGGCCGCCATGGTGGCCATGAACTCCTGAGCCGCCTCTGAGGCATGCCCCAGGGATGGCAGGTTGAAGTCCCCCAGAAACCATAAGTCTGGGGAACTCCACTGTCAACCCCAAGACGGCCTCCAGCAGCTCAGGCAGGAAGGTTACTATGCAGCAGGGAGGCTGGTACAGTTCAAATGCAAAACGTTTATTGTTTGTCCAAGAGGTTTGACACAAAATATTTAATTTGCAGTATAATCAAACATTTTAATAAACATTTCTTAATTTGTAATCCCCTTGACAAAGGACTTAATCCAAAATGTGCTAGACCACCAATAGGCATTTTTCAGGCACTTTGGAATCCACCTTTCCTCTTTTGCGTATCAGTATGTACCTTCTTCACATGGTCTGAGTAAGAACAGATGGATCAGTCTATTTTCAATCTCTGTCATTTTCTTACGTGTCCAACCTTGTCTGTTCTATCCTTTTAATGAACTGTATGATAAGTATTATTAACCCACATGCAAAATTAAATAAAAGCATATATTCCATTACTTCACGGAGAAAATCTATCTCTGTGGTCACTAAGTTGACAACGACTTGAGGGCACATAATCATTTCATTACTCATTCATAATTATATTTCCCTTCAAAATATGCATTATATATTTTTCTCAAAAATGCATTTCTGATTAATCTTGATAATTTGTTATAAAGTTGAAAACTGTATTGAAACATTTCGGCAGCAAAGCATTAGTAGATAACTAAAACTGTTGGTTTTCTTCTTTACATAATTTGTGAACTCCCACAATCTTGGGACTCTGGGTGGCACACAGCATAGTAAAACAAACCAAAGATATACAACTAACAAAATAATAATAAAGATACAACAAATATATATATATATTTGAATGGAGGGACCCCATGGCCCGATCAGCGGCAGCTAAAAGGTTGTAGAAAAAGTAGGTAAGAGAAAATGTATTTAGAATGGGAGAGGTTAACATCGGATGACTTAGTCTATCAGACAGCAAATTACCTTTGATAGGTCTCCAGCCTCCAAGTAGAAGCAGATAACAAATATGTTCCATGTAACCCAGAGGATTAGCCAGACAGCATACTGTAGAAAAGGAAAAGGAAACCATACATTATTAATTTTAATATCATCTGGGTTTAAATGATTCTGAAACAACAAAAATGAAAATGCCAACACAAATACAGTCATATGCACACAGCACACAGTCATAACATTGTTATGTGAAAGAGTTTTATTTTCAAGGGGGAAAAGACTTCCAGCTCTACTAGGAGGAAAGTAATTAGAATTTTAAACCATTCATGGAGGTGAATGAATGGTTTAAAAATTTTGCAGAGCTATTGCTATGCCTTGATACACAGACAATCTCCCAGACTGGTGTAGCAATGGAGTTCTGTGTGCCACTCTAATTTAATGACCATTTATTGAGTGACCATTTGAAGTTTGAAATAGCAGTGAATGAATGGTACTTAAGCCCGGTCCCTGAAGTTACAGCTGTTACAATGCCCCTGTGGTCATGTGATCAAAATTTGGGCACTTGGCAGCCTGCCCCACTTACAACAGCAGGGGCAGTTCAACTCCCCCCACCTATCTTTCCTCCCATCTCTGCCCTTTTGGCTTCCCTGTACAGCAGCACTCCTTGGTGGTGGTGGTGGCAGTGTGGTGATGGGGCTGAAGTAGAGGCCTTCAGTGGTCTCAGCCGGCTGCTGCCATGCCTGGACCTCTACTTTGGTCCCAGTGCCGCCAGGGCCACCACCACTGCCAAGAAGTGCCATCTCAAGTCCCGTGTTGTGGCCAGCCACCCCAGTGCCACAGTGCAAATCCCCAGCTGCCCTGCGCTCTGCCCCCCCCAGCTGACCTTTGCCATCTTCTTCCTCCTGCTGCTGACCATGTGAACCCAGCCTGGCCCTATGCGAAGCAGCTGCTGGCTGCACCAGGCCTTCTTCCTGAGGCTGTGTGCGCTTCCCCAAATCATGCACTGCCTTCTTGCGATGCTTCAGAGACTGCTGAAGGCCTCAGGCCTCTACCTCAGCCCCAGTACCACATCTATGTCACTGTATCTATTTATTTGATTTAAGCACTGCCTGACTCCAACTGACTCTGGGCAGCTCACAAAATAAAACATAATAAACCCTCTACAAAATAAAACAAGATGGGATATAGCCGCTCTATAGTAAAGGTTTCCCTTGACATTAAGTCCAGTCGTGTTCGACTCTAGGGGGCGGTGCTCATCTCTGTTTCAAAGCCGAAGAGCCGGCATTTGTCCGAAGACACTTCCGTGGTCATGTAGCCGCCATGACTAAACGGAACGCCGTTACCTGCCCGCCGAAGCGGTACCTATTAATGTACTCACATTTGCATGTTTTTGAACTGCTAGGTTGGCAGGAGCTGGGACTAGCAACAGGAGCTCACCCTGTCACGCGGATTCGAACCGCCGACCTTCTGATCGGCAAGCTCAGCAGCTCAGTGGTTTAACCCACAGCGCCACCGCATCCCGCCAGCCACTCTATACAACGTAACAAAAAGTAAACAAAAACACAACCAACAAGGGGCCCTATCCACCTCAGCCAAAGGCCTGGGAGAACAGCCAATTCTTCAAGGCTTTACAGAAAGTCAGCAGGGTGGGAGCTACATGGATTTCAGGGCAGGCACTGCAACAGAAAAGGCATACTTCGAGGGTTCCACTAGATGGCACTGTTTAATCAAAGGGATCCAGAGCGCACCTACTCTGCTAAGACATATTGGCTGGACAAAAACCATGGAAGATAGGCAGTCCCTCAGATAACCTAGCCCTACTCCATGTAGAACTTTATAGGTAATAACAAGCAACTTGAATTGTACCTGGAAGCTTAGTAGCAACCAGTGCAGCTCCGGGGAACAGAGTTGTCACATGGATATGCCCACACTGGTGTATTTGGGACAGGAGAAACTTTTGAGTGATTTTCAAGGTCAGTCCTTCGTAGAGCATATTCCAGTAGTCAAGCTAGGGCATGAATGACTGTCTGAAAGGACTCCTGGTCCAGGAAATGATGCAACTGATGCATCAGATGGAGCTTTACAAAGGTGTGCTGGTCACAGCTGGCACCTATACTGTGAGCAGGAGCTGCGAGTTCAAGAGGACCCCACAGAAGTGTTACTCCTTCAAGGAGTATAGATGGAGTTCCAGCGGACTTCAACAGCCACAGTGACTTGGTCTTGGTAGGATTGAGTTGGATCACTTCCTCCCCATCCAGGCCTGCACAGGCTCCAGGACCTCAACAGCTTCATTTGGTCAGCCTGGGGTCAAGAGATATATTTCGATATCATCAATATATTGATGATAGTGAACCCTAAAGTGACAGATGACCTCACCCAGTGGCTTCATATAGATGTAAATAGATGAGGAGAGAGAGTGAAACCCTGTGGCACCTGACATAAGAGAGGACAACCTCTCCTCCAATCCAGACAACACTGACTGGAATTGGCCATGAAGGATGAGAACCACCACAAAATTCTGCTCCCAATTCCCAACTCCTGCAGCTGGTCCAGAAGGATACTGTGGTTGATGATACTGAAAGCTGCTGAGAGATCAAGAAGCACAAATGTAGAGGTACCACTTCCATCCCAGCAATGCCACAGGTCATCAACAGGAATGACCAAGGCTATCTCTGTATGAATTTTTGCCTTAATCCCGGCTGAAGCGGGTCTCTATGTCACATGCATACCCATACGCAGTACAGGTCAATTTTAGCACATTTTGTCAGCATGCCCAAGTGCAACCAAAGCCCAGTTTTACCCCAAGATGTTCACAGTTTTCTATGAAACTTCAGATTTGTAACTGAGAGACTACTTTGCAAGTCGGACTATTATTGCTCACAACTACCACTAGGAAAGATAAGCAGCATACTGACAATTCTAAACTATCCATAGTATTTCTCAAAGAATAAATAATAATTTTATGCTAATATGCCTCATATCCATAATAATAAAATTAATTATATAAGGCCATTACATTATAAATGTCAAAATCGTTTTCAATCAAATCAAAACACAACTTTACAGCTACATTCACATTTTATCATTTTATAAGCTTACTTACAGTAGTTGTTTCACCTATTATAACCACTGACTCTGTTTTATTTGTTAAGAGTAATATATCTCACTTTGTTAATTTTCCACAAAATTGTTATGGAATTATTGTTTTCTCTTGTTTTGGACCATTTCCCATATGGCACAGGGATAGGCAAGAAGTTTGTTTGATCCATATTCTAATGGAAATCGTTGTCATTCATTTTTTCTGAACTGATTTCCAAACCAGAATGCAGCTATACTTTGCCTCTGTACTTTCTCATTTTTTTTCTTTGCTGAAAATAACAGATAAACATGCTTTACTTTAAGGAAAATTGCTTGCAAAAGCCATATACCAGGAAAAGTGTACATAAAAATGTGATTAGGAGAAATACAAATGAAAAAGGATATGGATTTTCCATGGACATAATAAAACTACAAAGAGATGCAGAAATGGGATGGAATGTACTTAGGTTTTAAAAATGAGAAACGGAATTAGTCTGAATTTGGCAGATTCACCTATCCCTAATCATGATACCCATCTTCATACTTGTCATTACATTTAAATGATACATCCCAGGATTCTAATTTAATCCATAGTGAAGCTTCACACAAGCATAAAATAATTTTCTTCTGCATTATAACTTTTACAGCATTATTACTGTCTCAGTATATCACTTTTCCTGAAATAAAGGACATATTTTGCAGTACTGTATCAAACTCATTTATCTGTTAGGCTGTTTCCTGGCATACTTTATATTTCCAAATAATGAGTAGTTTCTTAAAGAATTTGAAAGAAAGAAGAGGAATAAAAAGCTATGATATAGTTCTCAAGTCGCAGTAAACTGCAATAGAAACATACTTTGGTTTATGCATTGCTTCCTTTCATTTCCTGTCTTAGTCTGATTAGAAGAAGATGGGAAGTTTTAGTTTCTGTTTAAAATTTAAAGTTTGGAACCAGAATTAATTGTCTGAACCACCGTTTTGTTTGAATTCATGGTTATTCAGAAGCCAGCTCCAAATCATGGGTTGTGAATATGATTTCAATGTAGCATTAAATTGCAATTAATCAAAACCAGAAATGTAAGAGTCTACTCCTTTCCTTGTGGCTGCTCTGGAAAATTAGAGAGGTTAGTTAAATGTGCTGATCCCTCTGCCCCTTGCTTGTCACAATAGATTGATGTCACCAAAACTGGCCCATCAAAAATGTGCTACCATACAAGTGGCGGTTCTGTAAATTCTGCTTTGGGCCGTAACATTTGCAAGTATTTTTCCAATGCCAATTTTAAATTCCTGGCAAATTTTCATTTTTTTTCTCAAGGGGAAAAACATATACACAGCTGAAATTTCCTTTGATCGTTCAAACTTTAATCCTCTGTAAATAAGAAACAGTGTGTGCTGATAGATGTAAGCACTAATTAAGTTAGGAAATTAATTAATGCATGGACTCTGTTTCAGACAGGTGTGCCAAGGTGCTTTGCTCTAAGAACAGTAATTAAAGCTGTTCCTAAGCATACAGCATTTCTTCCCGGTTCTTCTTGTCTTCTTTGGAAGGTAGGTCAATATTATCATCAACATATTGTAGATGAAAGGATTGGATTGGAAAATAATTACTCACCTAAGGCCAACTAATGGCTTGAATCAAAGACTTCCTAGTTCAACAACCACAGAATGTAACCGCTGTACTATACAAATTCCAATCTGCTGCCTTGTATTGTGTGATTACTGGATACAATTATCTTCAAAAACAAAGCCTCATTAGAAAGATAAACTGTATGTAGATGTTTCAAATTTGTCATATATATGACCTCCATATATATTACAGCCATTTAAATACTTCTTTGGGTTCATGCTTGAACTAATCAATGTGGCAATGCAACATGGAAGGTCTGTGGCAAGATAATGAACTAATTCCATGCCATGTCCTATTTCTACTTAGAGATGCATTTTATGAGAGAGTTTCAAAGTGTGAAAACCTGCCCTCCTCTTTTCTGGGAATAGTAGAGAACTACATTATCTGACAGCAACCACCACATAAATTAAAAGAGCCACAAATCAATAAGGTCTTTATAACGATAGAGAATTAGGACTGCCAGTCTCAGCCCCCAAGAGGCATGCTATACCATTCAGAGACACACAGAAGAGATACATTCAATAGGTGTGATGATGACAAGTGGAAGGAGCAGGATTTGGGCTTCTACTAAATTCTTAAAGGAGAGACCCATAAAGTCTTGGGCTATATAGAAGCATAAGTAGGCACACTTTTTGGATGGGGGTGGCAGTGGCCGTGTGATACCTTTCAGAGGTTGCACAAATGAGTGGGTTTTGTGGATAGAACCACCACACACATACTGTCTTACACATGATTAATTTGTGGAAAGAGAGTATCGGTTGTAAGGAAACCATTATCTTTAATAAGTACTGCTACAAGGAGAATATTTAAACTAATCCCCTAGAGATCTCAGTATAGGTAATATCTTGGTGGGGGGAGGTAATGGGTACTTCAAGCAATACAAGCTCTAGAGATCCCTATAAGATCAGCAACATAACCACAATTCATTTGCAAAGATCGTTGTTGTTTATTCGTTCAGTCGCTTCCGACTCTTCGTGACTTCATGGACCAGCCCACGCCAGAGCTTCCTGTCGGTCGTCAACACCCCCAGCTCCCCCAGGGTCGAGTCCGTCACCTCTAGAATATCATCCATCCACCTTGCCCTTGGTTGGCCCCTCTTCCTTTTGCCCTCCACTCTCCCCAGCATCAGCATCTTCTCCAGGGTGTCCTGTCTTCTCATTATGTGGCCAAAGTATTTCAGTTTTGCCTTTAATATCATTCCCTCAAGTGAGCAGTCTGGCTTTATTTCCTGGAGGATGGACTGGTTTGATCTTCTTGCAGTCCAAGGCACTCTCAGAATTTTCCTCCAACACCACAGTTCAAAAGCATATACCTTCCTTCTCTCAGCCTTCCTTATGGTCCAGCTCTCGCAGCCATATGTTACTACTGGGAATACCATTGCTTCAACTATGCGGACCTTTGTTGTCAGTGTGATGTCTCTGCTCTTAACTATTTTATCGAGATTTGTCATTGCTCTTCTCCCAAGGATTAAGCGTCTTCTGATTTCCTGACTGCAGTCAGCATCTGCAGTAATCTTTGCACCTAGAAATACAAAGTCTTTCACTGCTTCTACATTTTCTCCCTCTATTTGCCAGTTATCAATCAAGCTGGTTGCCATAATCTTGGTTTTTTTGAGGTTTAGCTGCAAGCCAGCTTTTGCACTTTCTTCTTTCACCTTCATCATAAAGCTCCTCAGTTCTCTTCACTTTCAGCCATCAAAGTGGTATCATCTGCATATCTGAGATTGTTAATGTTTCCTCCAGCGATTTTAACTCCAGCCTTGGATTCCTCAAGCCCAGCATGTCGCATGATGTGTTCTGCGTACAAGTTGAATAGGTAGGGTGAGAGTATACAGCCCTGCTGTACTCCTTTCCCAATCTTAAACCAGTCCATTGTTCCGTGGTCTCATCTTACTGTTGCTACTTGGTCGTTATACAGATTCTTCAGGAGGCATACAAGATGACTTGGTATCCCCATACCACTAAGAACTTGCCACAATTTGTTTTGGTCCACACAGTCAAAGGCTTTAGAATAGTCAATAAAACAGAAATAGATGTTTTTCTGAACTCCCTGGCTTTTTCCATTATCCAGCGGATATTGGCAATTTGGTCTCTAGTTCCTCTGCCTTTTCTAAACCCAGCTTGTACATCTGGCAATTCTCGCTCCATGAATTGCTGAAGTCTACCTTGCAGGACCTTGAGCATTACCTTACTGGCATGTGATATGAGTGCCACTGTTCGATAGTTTAAACATTCTTTAGTGTTTCCCTTTTTTGGTATGGGGATATAAGTTGATTTTTTCCAGTCTGATGGCCATTCTTGTGTTTTCCAAATTTGCTGGCATATAGCGTGCATTACCTTGACAGCACCATCTTGCGAAATTTTGAACAGTTCAGCTGGGATGCCGTCATCTCCTGCTGCCTTGTTATTAGCAATGCTTCTTAAGGCCCATTCAACCTCACTCTTCAGGATGTCTGGCTCTAGCTCACTGACCACACCGTCAAAGCTATCCCCGATATTGTTATCCTTCCTATAAAGGTCTTCTGTATATTCTTGCCACCTTTTCTTGATCTCTTCTTCTTCTCTTAGGTCCTTGCCATCTTTATTTTTGATCATACCCATTTTTGCCTGGAATTTACCTCCGATGGTTCTAATTTTCTGGAAGAGGTCTCTTGTCCTTCCTATTCTATTGTCTTCTTCCACTTCCGTGCATTGCTTGTTTAAAAATAATTCCTTATCTCTTCTGGCTAAGCTCTGGAATTTTGCATTTAATTGGGCATATCTCCCCCTATCACTGGCTAAGCTCTGGAATTTTGCATTTAATTGGGCATATCTCCCCCTATCACTGTTGCCTTTTGCTTTCCTTCTTTCTTGGGCTACTTCTAGTGTCTCAGCAGACAGCCAATTTGCCTTCTTGGTTTTCTCTTTCTTTGGGATGTATTTTGTTGCCACCTCCTGAACAATGTTGCGGACTTCTGTCCATAGTTCTTCCGGGACCCTATCTACTAAGTCCAGTCCCTTAAATCTATTCTTCACCTCCATTGCATATTCCTTAGGAATATTAGTAAGCTCATATCTAGCTGATTGTGGGTCTTCCCTAAGCTCTTTAATCTGATCCTAAATTGTGCAATAAGAAGTTCGTGATCTGAACTACAGTCAGCTCCAGGTGTTGTTTTTACCGACTGTATAGATGTCCGCCACCTTTGGCTGCAAAGGATGTAGTCAATCTGATTTCGATGTTGTCCATCTGGTGAAGTCCATTTATAAAGCCGTCTCTTAGGTTGTTGGAAGAGAGTGTTTGTTATGCAGAGTGAGTTGTCTTGGCAAAATTCTATCAGCCTATGTCCTGCTTCGTTTTGTTCTCCCAGGCCATGCTTACCTGTAATTCCAGGTGTCATTTGACTGCCCACCTTAGCATTCCAGTCTCCCGTGATGAAAATAACATCTCTTTTAGGCGTGTTGTCCAGTAGGTGCTGCAGATCCTCATAGAACTGCTCTACTTCAGCTTCTTCAGCCTCTGTGGTTGGGGCGTATATTTGGATCACTGTGATGTTAGATGGCTTGCCCTGAATTCGAATTGAGATCATTCTATCGTTTTTTGGATTGTATCCAAGCACTGCTTTAGCCACTTGACTATTAATTATGAGGGCTACTCCATTTCTTCTGTGGTCCTCTTGTCCACAGTAGTAGATCTGGTGGTCATTTGATGTGAAGTGGCCCATTCCAGTCCATTTCAGTTCACTGACGCCCAAAATGTCTATCTTTAATCTTGACATCTCACCAATAACCACATCCAATTTGCCCTGGCTCATAGATCTTACATTCCAGGTTCCAATGGTATGTTGATTCTTAGAACATCGGATTCGCCGTTCACCACCAGCACTGTCGGCCGCTAGCCGTCCTTTCGGCTTTGAGCTAGCTGCGTCATCACGTCTGGGGCTAGTTGAACTCATCCTCTGTTCCACCCCAGTAGCATTTTGACCATCTTCTGACCATCTTCTTCCAATGGTATACCGACATATCTCTGGTTGTACTGATCCATTTAGTTTTCATGGCAAGAATACTGGGGTGGGTTGCCATTACCTTCCCCAGGGATCGCATTTAGTCTGGCCTCTCTGTCATGAACTTCCGGTCTTCGGTGGCCCTTCACGGTTTAGCTCATGGCATCATTGAGGTGCTCAAGCTCCAGCACCATGACAAGGTAACGATCCTTTGCTGAAGTTTGCAAAGATAGGTGACTGCAAATAGCCATGCTGATACCAAATGTACAAACTCCATCTTTTTGTACATACATGGAGTTTGGCTTGCAGCACTGCAACGTCATATGCTCCCCTTCTGCACCCCACGGACATCCATACCTGTAGAATAATCTTATACCTCTAGTAGAGTAAATACTTTCCCTTGAGATTAAATAGAAAGAGAGGATTTCTGTTCTTCTACTCTACCCATTGTTCCTACACCTTTTTGAAGCTTCTTTGTTTTCTTTACGCCTACTACTCATCTGTGTTTCTCTTTGCTGTCTGGTATCTTAATAAAACGAAACACTATTTTAAATAAATAGTCTGGGTCCCAAGGCATTGTAAACTTTTCTCAAAAGGTAAATATGTCCCAGGTCTGACTACCAGATAAGTGTCCTTGTGTTTTTCAAGTAGCAATAAGAGGAAGGGAGTTGGAACATATACAGCACTATGGTTTGGTGTCAGGATTAATACAAAGACCCAAATGATCACATGGAATCTATCTGAAGGAAAAAAGTTACATCTGCAGCAAATAATGCCTTCCAACCTGGCATCTCATAATCTGCGATTCAAACTCTCTAAATGATGCAGTTATGTTCATACAAAGGGTTACTTACTTACTTACTTAATCAATCTATATGGCTATCTACCATAGAACAGTGATTCTGGGCTGTTGTCAAAATAGAAACTAATTTTAACTAATTAAAAACAACCATACAAGATGCTCCTGCTTTAGTGTAATCTTATGTGACAACCACCTAGTTTCTAATATGACACAACAATCTGATAAATTGACCCCATGCTGAATTCCTCAAAAAAAGCCTTTTCCCATGTTATACCATTATATAATAGCCCAACTTGTGGAAGCTCAATTGTGCATATATAATTCCAAAAGACATTAATAAGAAAAGTTTAGTTACTAGATAATTTCTAATTTACATGATTAAAGACATCAGAGATGGAACATTTTCTTAATTGGTCAAAGAAACAGAGAATGTTTAATTATCCTACACATATAAAACTGAGGATTGTGCTCAAGAAGTGGGAAAAAGAAAGGGAAAAAAAAAGGTGGAGCACAGGAGGTCTGCTTATAATATCCAAACAGGAGGTCCAGGTGATCTTTCTACAAATATATGCAACAAACCTATAATATTCACTGAAACTCAAGATTTTATTCATAGAGGCATTAAGGAGTTAGTTTACCTAGGAGAGCTGTTTTGATTCTATTTGAAAATCTGTGTGTGAGTGTGTGTGTCTGTGATTGTTACCTTCCCTTATTTTTCCTATATTTTATTTTTCCCAATACATTTTCTTTTATAGCTGGAGATTTTGCTTTATTTGTTTAATAGGGGAATGTCTCATTAAAACCATCCCCCGTACAAAACTACATATTTGCATAGCTACCTGTTGGGTTTCAGAACTGGCACCAGATTTTCTAAGTTCTGTTTCTGGGCTTTAGGCAGCAAGAAAGCACCTTACTTTCCAGTTTTAGCTGGGAAAAAGGCAGAAATCCTAGGCAGAAAGGCTAGCCAGACAGACTAAGGGGTATCAGTCATGTCCATTGGTTGCCTGTCCTACATACCTTTTACTGGTGAACCCTTGGAAGAAAGAGTCTGCCAGTGAAGTTTTAAATTATTATCCCTCCCTGTTTGCAACAGTGCCCTTCGCCATCAGAGGTATCACAATTCTGTATGTAGCAGTAATCTCAATAGAGTTAAATTCTATACCTACAATGTCATAAAACAGGAAATACAAAATTTTATTTTCTACATATCTGAAATTGCAGTATGGCCTTTGGTGAGCCTTTTCCACCATGCAATCCCTGTTTTTCTATTTTTGCTTAATATTACATGCAGTTGAAAATTTTTCTACAAAATGTTCTGTCAATTTTGTAATCACTGATTGGTCCTAACAAAGGAATTATCCTGTCAATGTTCTAGATGATGTTGATTTTTACCATGTGAAACTGGCAGGGTCGCCCAACTTTAGCCACACTTTCTCCTTTTCAGCCTTAGACTTCAAAATGCTTTTTCTGCTGTAATACTGTGTGCGATTGGTTAAAGTTCACACAAAACAGGAAGTAAGTACATAGATATAAGGAAGTAAGTTTCCATGGGTATCCCCAACCATGATCTACAATTGAGCATCAAGTTTCTATTTTGTAGTGCAACTGCAAGTCAGGTGTATCCAGGTTGGCATATGCTCACTTTTCTCACTGGGCTCACTGACTTCTGAATATGTGCCACCTTCCTGACTAGAGGGTCTTCCAGGCAAAGGAAAAATAGGGCAAGACATGTCTCCTGTTGATCATATTATATTATAACAGGGGCTTGCAATTGGGAGCCATTTTGGTACATGCTTGTCCCAGTGACGCTGTCTCCATGAGCATGGAAATGCCATTTCAAGGTAGACAATGCTGCTTCAGAAACAGTACTGCATTGCTGCTTATGCTCAAAGAGGCAGTCTGGGTAGGGGATTTTGGTTCATCTCATCTCTCTATTCCTGGGATCCCATTATAGCAGTATGTTGGTATAATTATTTAAAGGATCCAAACGTAGAGTTTCCACCTTGCTAGTGTTAAGTGTTTGAAAAGCAAACCACCATGAATAAGCAGAGGAATTGCTACCAATTTATTCCCTTCAGTTTTTATAAAGAGGAGAAGGGATATTTGCACAGGCCAGAAGGAATGGGAGAAAGAACTCAGTTACTGTCCAGCAACTAAACCGTGATTGGTTGACCATTCTCTGGCCTTAGCTCTTGGACCAAAAATGCAAAAGCTGATTAGCTGGTGTTCTCTGCAAACTCCAGACTTTCAAACATACAAACTTGTATATGCTCATAGCCTCCTGATCTCTAAATAGATCTGAAAATAGTCCAAGCAACTCAGCTCACTCTCAGGCATGTTTTAAACTGAATTCAGAAGGGTTGGCAGACCAAAAGGCTGGTCAACTAGAAGAGCCTCTCATCTCTCCTGCATTGTAATATAACTTCTAACACATAAATGGCTTGGGTTTTTTTTAGCTTAGTAAATGTGTGAATGGAGTCTGCAAATAAATCATATTTAGTTTTAGACCACAGTCTGAGATCATGATTTGTTGTTAACTTGAGGTAAAATAATAAATATGGATTTCAGAATAGTCACTCTAGTCACTGAAACAGATCAGCTGCCAGCTACTGGGAAATGGCTAAAGAAAACTGTATTGGATGATTTAATAAGGAGGATGTAAAAGAAAAGTATTCAATCTGTTCAGAGTTTATTAAAAAAAGACACTGTGGACACTTTGGTTTTATTTTGAAGAATACCACAATAATATGAAAATATATGGTGCCATATAGATAGGATATGGAATTATAGATAGGATAGGGTATTTTCATTTTACACTGCCCAGACTCAGCTTGGAGTTGGACAGTGACTAAATTGAATAAATTAAATTAAAGGCATGAAGAAAGCATGGAGAAGCAAGATGGTGTGTGGACATATGGGAGAGTATTGTCCCAGGGTACTATGTGTTTTTGTGGAGTTTTTACTAATTTTTGTTTTTATGATTTGGGTGTTTCAATTTTTCCTGTTTTGTGTGCTGCCCAGGGTTGTTACAATATGAGTGGCTATATAAGTCTTTTAAAATGAATTAATGAATGAATGACCCAGGGTGAGACCACTTATTCTCCCATCAAGATGCTTCACTATAATTTAAGCAGAACCATGGGATCAGAATTTCAGTTTGATGAAACTATGACACAAGTACTGTCTCATGTATCTCATTAAGATTTAATTATAGTATTTGCAAAATGTCAGAATTTCAGTGAAAAGGAGGCATTTAGTCTTGCCTCATTCAAGCCGTTCTATAAACAATCATATCTGACATTTTCTTTTCCTGATTGTTTAAAGAATTTTATTTTTAGTGGGTTCAAAATCCTGATAGGTGCTAAAGTCAGCCTGCCTGAAATAACACCTGCATTTCATCCACATGAAGACAGAGAAAAGTATACCTGTGATGTTGCAAAATGTGACTGTTTGCCATTAAAAGGTCTCCTTTAAAAAAAAATTACTTTCAGGTTTAAAACCAACAGTCTGCAAAGCTACCCAGTGCTATGAAGATAAAGCAGCAAATTCCAATAAACTTCCGTTTACAAGGGATATGGCATATCAACACTGCTCAGCAGAAAGCTCTAAAAGATTTCAAGACTAGGCTCAGTCAATTATTCAGTCAATTTAGTATTGATTGAATAATATTCAGTCAATAGTAATTTTGGTTGCAGCTCAACCTGAGTAAGTGTCTCTCTGAGATTTTAGCAGACGAGATTCACATTAATCCTTTCTTCTCTATTTTAGTTTGCACCTGAAGTCTACTGTAAAACATCTCCACTGCCGTGGATTTCTTTTCAGCTCTTTGAAAATTTAATCCACAGCAAAGCTGGCATTGCTGTAGCTACAGCTTAGGCACTGGCTGGGAAAGTTGCCATCAGCGTTTACACTTGATGCACATACATTGTCTTTTGGCTCTGCACACACAGGTCCATCTGTTGCGATGGCTTCATGCCACTTCTCGGTTAGCTAGAGTATGTGACTGCGCCTTAGTGCCAAGTAATGGCCTTTGATAGGCAGGTTCCCAAACCTTGTAAGCGCTTTGCAAGAAGTAGCTTTTGTCTGAAATGCTGGCATACCATCAGTCTCTGCATATTGTGACAACTGTATGCGCAAATTTATTTTACACAATAAAATAAAAATCTGAATGAAGGTAAGAACATAATCCTGGTGATTTCAACTATCAATTTGTAAGAGACACAACAAACTAGACGTAGGACAAATAAAAAATATATAGAGAATAACAACATATGACTAAGATTTGCTGACCTGGGAAGCTATTAACAGCATAGAGCAGCTGCAGAATCTATTTGTTGCTTATTTCAGAATTATTTAGAATTTTAGAAAGGTGACCAAGCTATATGTCATGCATCCTCTGCCTCAGCTCAGACAGACCTCCAGATATCATGCCATCCGTGACTGGGTGGGGCATTTCTAACAAACCAGCAGCAAATTAATGGCAGCTAATCATTCTTTTCCATACGCACTTCAACAGAAAGAAGAGTATGGGTGAAGAATAAAATCCTGTACCTTAGCTTAGGCAAGAATTATAAACAGAATTATTTACAGTATGTACTAGAGTCACACTGCCTTTTATGCTCTTTTCTTTTCTTTTTTCTTTTTGGTTATTAGTTTGATGTTATACTGACTTCGTAAATCATGAGTTCTCAAACTTTGTCTTGCCACGACTCCATAAAATAATTAATTTGTGTGACACCCCCCCCACTGTGAATAAAACAAATGTACAAAAAATAAATACACCACTTACTTGTAATAATGTTTAATCTATAAATCTTTAATTTATCACAAATATACCACTTACTTGTAATAATGTTTAATCTATAAATCTTTAATTTATGACAAATATACCACTTACTTGTAATAATGTTTAATCTATAAATTTTTAATATATAGCAAATAAAATAATGATAGAATCTTGTGACTTTATGAAATAACATATTTTCATTGGAAATACATAATAAAATAATCCAATTTAAAACTATATTTTAAATAGGAAGGATCAAACTAATGGATAAAAACAGCAAACTTCACTAAGTGAACTTTACTTCCACAGATCTTCCAAAGATTACCAATATACTAGATGCCACATTGGAAGTCACCAGCCAGCAAGACATCATCTCTCAACCACAGCACTGGAGTCCTGTCATAGCTCGCTCCTGATTTTGGTCTCCACTTTGCTAGATGTCAATGCTCAGATTTGCTCCCAACCTCCCATGGGATCACAACCCATGATTTCAAAACTCCAGCTGCAGATAATTTCAGGGCCACGATAACAAAATTAAACAGAAGTCCTGTTCATTTTAACTAATTACAACTATTGCTCCTGAATATAATATACCATTGCCAGAATACTGAAGAGATTTTGAACAGTTTTGTTAAGAATATGGAAATGAACTAGAGAGTGCAAAATTTAATTATATATGATGTAACAATAAATTGAGACTGCTCATATAATCCTAGATTCTGAGTCCCAAATATGGAGAAAGAATCATATTGATCAGCTTTCCTATTACATTAGCAAGGAGCCAATTCAATGGCCAAGAGGGAAAACATTGATTAAATGTTTTATATGAGGGATGATAATTTCTTTCCAACACAAAATTATCTTCTTAAGTACACTCCATGCTCATTAAGCCAAAAGTTCAATAAAACCATTTTTGGTATAATATTCATATTAACATCTTGAACACATATTTGTCTTCCCAAAATCATATTAACAGTAATGTGAATATTGAACCAAAATGGGACAATTACAGGGTAAGCCCAAATCATATGCGTCAGAGTCCTCTCTGATATGCTACATGTCTAGCATAAAAGAAGTTGATACTAAACTCTTCATAAATGTCTGCTGGGAAGTCCAATAAACATGAAAGTATCTTTTGATGAATTAATCTCATCTTAAGGCCATGAGAAACATATTTAACATTTATTCTTCCCCATTTACTTTTGGGAATTTTCAACCAACTGTTTATATTAATATGAATCTCAACTAAATAATTTGAAATATTTAAATCAACAAACTATATCTTCTTGGGAATAATTATTCCAATATAATTTTAGAGAATAATTATCCCAGGATATTTAAAACTAATCGATTATATTAAAGGCATTTAAAATACTTCCGATTCAATTGGAAGTCTACTGGACATTCCACTTAATTGAATAATTTGTGAATACATACTGAATTGAATAATCAATTAAGTATGTATTAACGGTTCTAGATGAAGCATCTTGATAATTATCAGGGAGATCCAAAATACAATTTGTATATAATAACAATTTTATTTATTTATTTATTTATTCATTCATTCAATTTATATAACCACCCATCTCAAACCAGTGACTCTGGGTGGCTTACAATAACAACAACAATCAGACAATAAAAATGATAAAAAAAATTAAATATAAATATAGCCGGGAGATCTTAAAAACCATTGGTGTTAGCACAACCATTTTTTTGTTCAATTCCAGCCATCCTTATATTCAAAATATGATTGCCTAATAAAACATGCCAATGGTTTCAAAACCAGGTTGGATGTAGAGCCTATTCCTTTCCATGAGAACATGTTATCTAGGTTCACATATCGATAAAACATACAAGCAAAATACAAGCTTGATGTGATTATACATGGAGAGGCATCAAGACCCTTTTCATATTGCCATTTTCTATAATATATTCAGTCTTCAGTGGTTTGATTTTATAATCCATTTTGTCAGCTAAAGTATTTTTAAAAATAATTATAGCATATTGAATTGTCTGGTTCCCAATTATAATAACCCATGTTATATGATATGCATATGTATTAAATCAACAATGATTTATATTAAATAATTTTATTAAATCAAAAGATATAACTGGTTATATTAAAACAAAGTTTAAGTGATTTATTCACTGTTATAAGCACCAAAATATAGTTTGGATGAATGATTATCTATGCAGGAAAAAAGACCCTTTACTTAAAATAGTTGTGCTGGAAATAAAGAGTGGTCATGGAAAAGAAATATATACAACAAATATCACAATATAATGGATGAGGCTGCAGTAAAGAAAGTTGTTGCTATACAGCATGTTGCTTTCACATTTTGCTGACTTAGAATTTTGTATGGCACTTTCCTATCTAATGAGCTCCCTAGCAGAAACTACTGAGATTAGATTGGATTAGATTGTGGCAGAAAGGGCAAAGATTGAAATATTAGGTCATGGAGAATTTGCATCAGTGAACAATGGGAAGGAAGACTGAACTGGTGTGTCTCAGTTGCTCAGTTGGCAAGGTTCTGATGCATGTTAGAGACCAAGAGAGGTGGGTACACATGCTGTGCTAATGCTCAGAAGATAAAGGCTTGATTCTTTTTCTAACGCCTCCAAGATGGCTTTTTTCATGAAAACTAATTTCACTTAAAGGAAACAACAAATGCATTTTATCACATCAGTTCTGCACTCACAACGTCACACAATTCTGGGAAGCCAATAATGGAATGCTGAATAAGCAAACACGAGCTGTACTTGAGACACCATTTATTTATATATGGTACGTAAACATGCATTACTATAGCCTCTTAAAAACTGAGATTGCTTTTGCCATATAACAACAACACATTAAATGCATGCTATTTTAATGTGTAAATCTATATAATGCCAGAAATCCAGGCTGAATTAAAAATTGAACTGAACTGTATTTATGTTATTGGTGCAGTATATATTTACTCTAATCTGTCTTGTATTTCTTGTTGTTTCAGAAAAAGAAGTGGCATTCATCATTAACACACATTTCTCATCATTAACAAACATTTGCATGTTTGGAGAACTCAGAAGAACTCCAACTATCTGGGAATTAGGTTGATGATAGATAGTCACTGAATAAATGTATAAATATCAGGCAGGCCTAAAACGCTTACTAAAACTGGAAATTTACTTTCAACTAAAAAAACAATTTACTAAAGAACGGCAAGACACAATACTTTCCGTACATTCTGCATATGTCCAAATACTTTGTCCATAATGAACTCTGTGAAAGCCAGTTTGGTCTAGTGGTTAAGGCACCAAACTAGAAACTGGGGAACTGTGAGTTCTAGTCCCACTTTAGGCATGAAACCATCTGGGTGACCTTTGGCCAGGATGACCTTTGGCCATCTGGGTGACCTTTCTCTCAGGCCTAGGAAGGAGGCAATGACAACCCAGTTCTGAAAAACTGCAGGGACTTGTTGAAACTAACTCGAAAGCACCCCCCCAAGGAATTCTATCAGCTAGGATGTCTCCCTTAATCCTAAATGTCAATCATTTAGAAGAAGGTAAAATAACTCCCCAAGCAACCCCATCTGTACTCCATCCTAGCTGCAAAAGAAGAAGCAGGCCACATGTAAGTCAAGGGACGCTGGGGAGGGCTTAGGAGGCCCAGTGCAGGCTGCGTGTGAGTTGGGGGAGGCCTGGGAGGGCTGGTGGAGGCTGTGGGTGGGTGGGGGAATGCTGGAGGCAGGAGCAACTAACCAGAGTGATTTGAGACCTTCCCTGCCGTCTTCCCTGTTGATTTTGCTTGTGGGAAGCTGGCAGGAAAGACTGCAAATGACGATCACATGACCGCAGCTCCCTGCAACATCATAATCCTGAACCGGGCACCCAAACACCTGGATCACTATCATGTGACTGCAGGGGTGCTGCATCAGCTGGGACTGGTTATACATCAATTTTTTCAGCCCCGCCATAACGTTGAACGAATGGACATAAGTGTGATGACTGGAACACTCAAGCATTCACTCAATTACGATTCATAAGCTTCTGCTTATAAATCTGTCTAATGAAGGGTAGTGTTCAGTACAGAGAAAAAGTTGCGAGTGGAATTTCCTGCATGTTTCTACATTTTAAAATCACAGTAACTGCAAATTCCCCCCACTGCCCTCTTCGGTATGTGCCCCCTCCTGTGCCAGCATCTGGCTGTAATGGTTCTTCCTAGATGACCTTGGTGCGAGGAGCAGCTAGCCCAAACAAGTTAATTCACACTCCAAGCTCCCCCTCACTGCTGGTCGACTCGCAGGTTGACACAGGTTGCTGCAAAATGGAAGAGAGTCCGATAAGTTGTTCTGGGAACATTTGATCAGGGAGCATGACAGTAAGCCAAGGACAACCTGTGTATCTGTGGGTGACCAAAAAGGGGTAAATGACAAAGTGCCACAATGGAAACTCCACCCCTTATATACTGTTTGCAACACTTCAGAGCAATTATAAAAGGGGGCAGCTTGTGTAATGAAGTTAGGGCACATTCATAATGTTGATGTTATGTTTACAAGTGGATGGCTATGGTTATTTTAATAACGCAAGCTTAGTTTTATATGGATATTTAAAAGCTGAGGCCAAATTTGAAATGTGCACATTGATGAATGGAAAAATGCTATCATATTTTTAGGTTCAATCTGGTTCTGATGAGGATGTGGCAGTGATAAATACTAGAGTTCCCTGATTCAAAAAGTCTTCAGCACCCATTTCACATCCTTCTGGCCTGATGATGAAACCCATCATCAACTGAAAATTTTATATCATTTCTGTAGTTTCACTGACCTACATGAATTTCAGGCTTTGGGGCCCTTTAATTCCAGGGTCAGCAGCAAACAGGGTACAGTGAAGAAATCATCCCGCTCTTCATCCTCCTTAAAGCCTCAGTTGAACCCATTTAGTGCTGGAATCAAACCTATATACAGAGTTAATCCAGACTGTATTTCTTGCAATAAAGTTTCCTAGATATGGACAGTGCTTTATTCTGCCAGAATCCAGCTTACCTTCTCACTAATTGTGACTACTTTTCCTTAGCTGCTTTCTCACAGAGTCTCATAAATCAGATTTATTGAAAAGGAAAAGGGATTAGATTACGGAATCTTGGAAACCCAAAGCATACCATCTTGGAGGCATTCAAACTGAGTTTGTTCCTCCCCATATAGACCTAGATAGCCTCCAGGTACTTGGTTAGCATTTCTACTGCATTCCTTTTTGGCTTGGGGCCAAGAAGTATAAGTAGCTATCATCAGCATATTAATGATACTTGACCTTGTGCTGACAGATGACCTCCCCTGGCAGGTTCATGTATTATTTTTAATCTACTTTCTCATCCCAAACTTAGATATTTAAATTAATGGTGAAAGCGCCTCAAACCTCATTCATAATGCTTTGAGCATGGAATGTCCAAATTATTAATCTACATTGGTGACTGTGGGGAAGGACTGGGGGGGCGGGGAGTGAAGAAACATGTGTCACCCCATCACAGTGCAAACTCTGCCCCTTACCTGCTACCATGCAACTTGGGGTGCAAAATATTAAAGGGTGGAGCTTGCATCATGATGTCATAATGCACATATTTTCATTTTGGTGTCATCATAATTAGGAATGGATGTCTGTATCCACAAGACACCATTCAAGATAGATCCTGATATTTGGGAGAAAGTGAGTTTATAATCTTGAGTTTCTGTAACTGAGCTATACAAATCTACGAAAGCTATATATAAGACTTTTTATGGTCCTGCCTATAGTTTGTTGGGACAAATTCACTGGAGGACTCGGTTGGAGCTGTGATTAATAAAAGCATTCATCAATCTTTCAGCATGGAGACAACAAAATGTTTAGCAACATATTTCGTCATTAAGTTTTTTTAAAAAAGAGGAAAATCTAAGTGGGATTTTATTCTGACAGAGGCAAGTAATGCTTGACAAAACTGTTCAAAGGTTCTACTAATCATGATTTTTTTTCCAATTAAATTTAATTGGAAAGATGACTGGAACTTGAACTGTGGCTCAATCAATTTATTTTATAAAGAGAACTTGTATGGTGCCAGGGTTGGAAAGATCTTACCATAACGTAGGGCTTTAATTCTGTGGTTTGTCTGTTTTGTTCTGTTTTTTCCCCAGAACTAAGGTTTTTGTCTGTTTTTTTCTAAATGTAATTGGTAGACTGTACCACAGGAGTGTCAATCAACAGTCTTTTACAATATCAGTTGCTATATGGCATATATTTCACATTTCAGCTGGAAGCAAACGTTTAATTCTATTTAAAAGGTGAGAAGTTAGCCTACAATTCTCCATGTGGTCTCAAATGAGTGACAGTGGTAAAAAAAAATCACATACAAATTACAAAAAAGTACAAAAAATCTTGTTTTTAAAACTAGGCTTCTCCGCCTTTAATGAATCGAACAACATTATATTAAATTGTCACTTCAAATAGCATATTGTATAATTTTCAAAGTGCAGTCATTCAGCATATATTAGTTTTCCATGGTATAATATCTGGAAGACCACCTCATATTATCTTGTTTATGACTGCATTTTTTCTGAAGCAAAAACTACTAACTTAAAAAAAATTCTTGTGACAGTAATCCACTCGAATAGAGTTACAAGCGAAAGATTTTATTTCTTTAGTAGTAAAACACTCCTCCACTCCCATACAGGCATTCACCAATTGCCTCACTCTCTGTTTGCATAAACTTATCAATAGGTATGAAATTAGTGTATGTATAAAAGCCATCATCCACTCTCTACTGTCATACATTGATTAAATGATGTGAACACAATGCATGCATAGGCAAGCTACAGTCTGTATAGACAGGTAGGCTCTTCATCGTCAGTATGACACCAAATGTAAACTCCATTCAGATTGATGATGTTAGGAAATTGCACAATTAATGCAATCCCATTCATCTACTCTGTGTAAGTAGATATAATGGGAAGAACGCATAACCTTGAGGAACAGGAAGAAGAACTACAACCAAGACAACAGCCAGATAAAAGAAATCTGAGTCCAGGCCAGAACTGTATCCTGAGAAAGCTTCTCAGACAAGACTCTCCCTTATTCTCACAAAGACAAAGGGAAGGAAGGTGGAAGCGCATTCAGACTTGCAAGTTTCTGTTACTACGTATAACCTTATAGTAAAAGTAGCATTAGCATGCATGACTTTGGTTTTTGTATGGTGAATTATTCATTTTTATTTTATGTCTGTCTATTTGAAAATAGATTTAATAAAAAACTTTTTAATGAAAAGTCTAAAAAAAAACCCACTGAAGTAGTACAGGCAAGATTCAGGCAAGATGCACTACTCCTAAGCTCAGCCAATTCAAAGGGAGAGTGAAGAAATAATAACTGCTCAGTGCTGAATGATTATTATAGTTGATTGTGCTTCTTAAATGTTTCAGATTCACTTATTCTTTTCTAAGTCACTAGATTTCATCTATAACCTACTTTTCTGGTTATGCACAGACTTAAATAATTATTTGATGAAGTTTGTGTAGAATCCATCTACTTATAAAACATTTATAATCTTTACACATAGAAATAGGGTTCCAAGAAGGTGTAAAAAAAAGGTGGATCCAAGGTAGTATGCAGACACAAAAATACAATGTATTAATACTAAAAATGTCAATCCATGATTCAAACTACAGGGATAGAACAATTTCTGTAGTATATCCCAATACTGATTCCACTGAGATGAAGATTCATCTCTTTCACCTGAAGGTTCAATTTTTCTGCTTGGAAATGATAATGATTAAGTCACGTGTTATAATTTCAATCTATGGTGACAATTCCCCACCACCACCACCACCTAAGCAAAAATTGCATATGCTCACCACAAATACTCTTTTTTGCATGCAAAGATTTATTTATTTATTTATTATTCAAATTTAATTACCGCCCATCTCCCCCAAAAGATACATTAGAAGCCATCTGTAGTCATAGGATTAGACTCTGAAATTCTCTAAGACAACAGTCTACTTGTACAACTATAGCCGAGCCGTCCTATTTTAGTGCATCGGTATGTATAGTGCTCATTATTTCCAAAGGGAAAATGGCACTGAGTTTAGTTGACAAGATAAGAAACTAAGTCAGTGAATATTTTTGAGCTGATCATAACCTATCAGTCTCTCTTTCTATTTGCACATTTAATGTTTAATTATAGTTTCTTCAGTACTGTCACAAAGAACAAGATTCCAATTCCAAATGTTAGCATTTCCAGATAGAAATTATTTCCAGTCTCCTCACTGACAGTCTCAAGGCATGCAGAACGGTCAGGAAGAAGCTATTTTGGGTAGATAGAATAATAAATGTTTCTAGTGTATATATGAATATTTCATTTTTACCTCATTAAGGTCAAAATGTGATCAATATCCTAATGATATCATCCCAACCATCCCTCTCTCTGTTTCTTCTACCAGGGTGAAAGACTTGAAGAAATCGAAAAACAAAACAAGACTTTTCAATATAAAATCCTGTTTTACATTCTGTATTTCTAAGTTTACTTCTAACACAGAAGCTGTATCTACAAGAACCAAGTATTTGCAAATGTTAATCAAACAAACGTACTCATCAGAAAGTGTGACACTTTATCGTGTACACACTCATGACAAGAAAGAGACGGAATATCCAGAGATACAGTGCAGCTTTGCAGGAAGGAGTCGTTTCAAATTGGAACTTCAGCTAACTGGCAAAGCTTCCCTCTCTTTGCCTAAGTTATGGCCAATAAATACACACAATCCAGGCAAGATGGGTAAACAGTCTGACCTGTTAGAAGACAGTTTCTTTTTATGCAGTGGCAAGGAATGTTGGACTGCTGATCTGCATGAAACAGATATTTCATGGTGAGAAGTGATGTGCTGGCAAATGAGTGATTTGAAGCCAAAAGGGATACATGAGACTGGGATTCAGAGTCATTTGAACAACACCCTTTTGCACTTCTTCTTATGCTATGCCTTTAAGTGACCATCCTCACAAATTCCTAAATCTCTGGGTTGGGATTAGGGTTAAATTTGAAAAAAATCAGGCAAAAATCCCTGTATTTTAATGCATATATTTTATTTTTATTGATTTACCGTCTCAAACCAATATTTGTACAAATACCAAGCCTGAAATAATCAGTCATAAAAAGAGGGTACCAATTGACTCCTGCAAGCCATAACTCTTGCTAAGAACCTGGTGACCTTTTTGGTTGTTACCCATGTTGTTTGGTCTTATAGGAGGAAGTCTACAATCTCTTGGTCAGAGAGACAACTAACATTTTTGACAATCAGGCTTCTAAGTGCCAGATCCCATAGGATAATGGATATTTTAGCAGTACATGTGTTACTGATTCGGTCTCTGTATCATATGGGAAACTAGCATACCTGTCAGTTGTTGTTTGCAGAAGGCATAGGGAATGGCATTGAATGACAGGAGGAAGAACCACTACCAAGGAAAGAGTCAGAGAAGAGGGGCTTGACCCCAGACCAAGAAAATAACAAGAGAAAATGTCTCAGACAAGCCCCTGCCTAGTTCACACAAAAAATTGGGGGAGGGGGAAGTAAGAATCTTGCAAGGTTCTGTTACTATAGCTGTTACAAAAAGTAGTAGTACTGACTTACGTGCCATTGGTTTTTAGTCAGGTCTACCTTGTTGGGCTGATGTTGTCATATAGGGTAATGTGCCAATTTGGGTCAAATAAAAAAAAAACTTTATCCCCATCATTTTGTAGGTGTAACTCCAAAATCCTCTGTTTAAGATCAACCGCGGTGGCACTGTGGATTAAACCGCTGAGCTGCTGAGCTTGCCGATCGGAAGGTCGGCAGTTCAAATCCGCGTGACGGGGTGAGCTCCTGTTGCTAGTCCCAGCTCCTGCCAACGTAGCAGTTCGAAAACATGCAAATGTGAGTAGGTTAATAGGTACCGCTTCGGCGGGCAGGTAACGGCGTTCCGTTTAGTCTTGCCGGCCACATGACCACGGAAGTGTCTTCAGACAAACGCCAGCTCTTCGGCTTTGAAACGGAGATGAGCACCGCCCCCTAGAGTCGGACACAACTGGACTTAATGTCAAGGGAAACCTTTACCTTTACCTTTAAGGCCTTGTTTGGGCTCAGGGGTGATATAGCCAGGAGACTACATAACCCAACTCAGTCAATTTGCCTCTTCAAGAATGAGGTAAACCCATCTAGTAGACTAAGGTGGACCAGGGAATGAGTCTCTATGAAGGCTCACTTGAGTTAAAGATACAGGTAGTCCTCGAGTTACAACCAATCGTTCAGCAACCATTCAAAATTACAGCAATGCTGAACGAATGGCAGTTATGCCTGGTCCCTGAGGTTATGGCTGTTTCAGCACCCCCACAGTCATTTGATCAAAATTTGGGTATATGGCAGCCCACCCCCATTTATGACCTCAGGGGCACTTCAGCTCCCCACATTCACCAATCTGCCCCTCCATCTCTGCCCTTTTGGCCGTCCTAGGCTTGCTGGCCCTGCCACCCCGAATGGCCTTGCTGGCCTTGCTGCCCTGTGCTCGCTGGACCTGCTGCCCCTGCCGACCTTGCTACCTCCAGCTGACCTTTGCCGTCTTCTTCCTACTGTTGCTGTTGAGGTGTACCAGGCCTACCCCTTCCTGAGGCAGCTGCTGGGCACACCGGGCCTTCTTCCTGAGGCCGCAACCGCCCCTTGTTCAATTTGTGTGCGGCCTTGTCCAAACTGCATGAAGCCTTCTCATGAGGTTTTGGAAAGCAGGCACATGAAAGAAAGCCCTAGCTGTTCCAGCGTGAAAGAAAGGGGCAGCAGGGGCAGCGAGCACAGGGCGGCAAAGCCAGCAAGTCCTGCAGGGGTGGCAGAGCCAGCAGAGCATGGGCAGCAGAGGTGGTGGAGTGCAAGGTAGCCAAAAGAGCAGAGATGTGGGGGGAGATAGATAGGTGGGGGGAACTGAAGTAGAGGCAGTCCCTGCTAAGGCTCAGGACTGGGAGGGATCAAGCTAGTAGTGGCTTGGATCAGGGTGGGTCCTGGCTGACAACTGGTGGGAATCATTTATCAATGGCAATGGGGACTGCTGGGATTGCCATCACTAAGAGGCAGTATGACCAAATCGCTTAGCAATGGAAATTGCGGTCCTAATTGCCATCATAACTCGAGGACTACCTGTAGGATGACTGCATCATCTGGATAAAGAAGAATGGGAACAGGATGATTAGCAAGATTTGGAGGGTTAAGCTTCAATTTAGCAAAGACCATGACAAATTAAACAATAAAGGGGTAAGAATACAGCCCTGTTTAACTCCTTTAAGTGTAGGGATAGAGATGGTAAGATCACTATTACAGTTACCTTTAATTTGCATAGGAATATTTTGGTGTAGCAAAATTATTAATCTGAGAAGGTGGCAGTTAATGGATGTTGCAGCTAATTTCCTCCAGTTTCCTGTGAGGAATAGACTCAAAGGCTACTCTTAAATCAAAGGATAAAGGGTATCTTTAGGAGGGCTGGAGTACCTCTCCATTAAGTAGCGCAGAATTGCACATTGAACCATAGTAGAATATCCTGATCTAAGTCCTGCTGCTTAGAGGCCAGAATGTTCTCTGGGAACGAGTCTATACATTTATAATAAAGAAATCTAGCATAAAGCTTACTGATTTTTGTGAAAGGCTGATTAGATAGTAGCTTGCTGGATTATGGCCATTAGTTTTCTTGTATATCAGGAGAGTGATTGGCTACAGCAATGAAGTACTGATTTTTTAAAAAAATCTCAAACTGGAGTAAAAGCAGGATGAACTAAATACAACAGGAACAACTGAAATATTTTTTCCCATCTCTAGCCATAAGTTATGTAAGCAATATATAAAGTTATCCATACTGAGAATATTACCACTGAGAAAGGGCAAATTTCAAGACACATGTATATTTTATCAAATAGAACAGGTATTACAAATTATTTCTTGCATTTCTAACCTCACAAGACCCATACTGGCCCCCTTTCCTTTCTTTAGATTGATTTAATCTCCATTATATTTTTTCTTCTTTTATTATAATAGGTTAGTAATGGTAATATGAGTAGCGATATCATTATTAACAGTAATGCGATGTGTGCTGAATACCCAAAGGCCTTCAAGGCACACACACATAATTAAGATACAGATAATGTTCAATTAATTAAAAACTGAAGGGAAAAAAAAAAGATTAGCCCAGGAAAAATCTCAAACACAGAATTCCAGCTATACATATTACAGTGTATTTGTGTCAATAAGGTCCTCAAGCACACAGGAAGCTGAGCATGAAAGGCGGGTCCTCCTCTGAACTGGCAGCGTCTGGAAGTCCGGGACAAGGAGGATAGGGGTGGTGGGGGAATGCTTTGGGCATTGCACACATTGTGGTGTGGCACAGCTCAGTAAATTAAAACTTCCATAGACAAGATATGTTATAATTTCCAAAGATGTTGAGCAATTTGATCCCATAAACTTTATTTAATAAGGCAATAGAATAGAATAAGAGTCAGTCCAAACCATACCACATTGCCTACCACAGACATTAAAATTCTGACAGTCTTACACTGAAGGGTATAATCTACTGAGCTGCCATTTCAAGTGAGCTCAGCATAAAAGTTACAATGAAAGTGCTGTGCTATTGTATAGAATGACTGTTATGCAATTCTCTGTATATTGAGACTAACAGCCAAAGTTTCCGCTGGTTCCCAGAGAGAGAACGCATTCCAGACTGATAAGAGGCTTTGCAGCCCAGACTCTGTTGCTGGGAAGGTTAAGAAGTTCAAGGTAGCTCCGCCCTAGAGCCCTTCTGGGTTATTTTCCCTTAGGTTAGTTGAATAGCCTTAGTCTGGCAAGGTTCTGTCTACAAGGTGGGAATTATAAAGAACCAGAGTTGGAATACTGGCTCAGCATGGTTCTTGGCCTGGTTTCCAGACAGTTTCAAATTTGGGCATTTCTTTGGAAGCCATTATATATAGCATTCAAAGGAATATATTATTCTCAGGGAGGTAACAGTACTATTACTTACTATGATCCTAATTTTATTATCATTTGAGATATAGATGGAGACTAAAATCATGGCATGACCAATACCTTGCTGTCACATCCTACATTTTCCTCTTCCTCTTCAATATATTTATACTTTTCTGTAAAAGCAAAATACTTATGGTATATGAACAGGTTATCTATGGGCAAAAATATAAATAAATTCACAGTGCATTTAAGTCATATACCATATTGAGACTGTTCTTAATAATAAAATATCAGGATAGAAATGTTGCAAACAAACTAGCTACACTGTAGCTCCCTGTTGCCATTTCTTCTTCATCTGGTGCTACTTTTCCAGCTACTGCATTTAGAAAGAAAGAAGATGATTTCAGCCTTAAGATAAAAGTTGTCCACAACTTTATATACTTGCAGCCTTCTTTGAGATAGCAAATGCACAAGAGTATAAGAGTATAAGGACATTCTTCTAACAATGCTCATTACCTGATCTGGCAGTCCATTCTGCATTTAATTTCTTAATGGGTAGCTCAAGTTGAGGATGTGACTCTGCTGAAGATCTAGGTTGAATGTCAGCTTCAGTGCCTCCCATTTCTTGCTGTTGACCAAACTCTGATGAATGAAACCTATGGTATGCCCATGTTACACCTCTGCTTTGCAAGGTCCAGTAGTCATCAGTTTGCTTCCAGGTGTGATTCAAAGTGCTGGTTGTTAGCTATAACGCCCTATATGTCATAGAGTTTGATTACTTGGGGGACTGCCTGTCTCCTATAACATCTGCCAAGCTGACTTGATCCTACAGGGTTGGTGCACTCTGGGTTTCTTTGATTAAACTATTTCATCTCTTAGAAACCTGCCTTCTTTGTAGCAGCCCCTGGCCTCCAGAATGAGATTCCCCTGAGATCTGGATGGCCCCCACTCTGCTGTCGTTTAGAAGAGCTGTGAAGACCTGGTTCTTCACCCATGCCTTTGGTGAGGGACAGTGAGACCCCTCACTTCATCGTACTTGCTATCTTTTATCTTTATTTTTTATGTTTATTGATTTTATTGTGATTTCTTTGTTGACTGTTGTGAGCCACCCAGAGTTGTTGAGAGTTGGGCAGCATATAAGTATAATAATGTACTATGATTATCATTATCACCTGTTCCTGTAATTGCAGGACCTAGATGTGCCTGCATTCTTGTTATCTGGATCTTACATTTCCTTAATTTAAGTTCTACCCACCCAAATTGTGCCTGATATACATAGATTAATTATTAATGATAGGGACAAGTCCCTCTTGCAATATTCCAGGGAATGTAAAAAAACATGCTCAATCTCAGTCAATCAGTATTGCAGGGAAAATATGTTTCTTGGCCCCTATTTGAGCAACCAGGAAGTCATGACAGCTTTCCTTCTTGCCCCTTTTTTGCATTTCCCTAACCTTTCAGAAATACTACCAAAATTCAGTGACAAATTGCTGATTTCTTCTGCTGCAGTTTTTGTTCTTTTTAAAATTTAGATAAGAACTAAATGAGTGTATTACGCTTCTTAAGCCCAAGATGTCTATATTGCCTTTTAAAATCCTCCAAACTCTTATTTACTCCAATACTAATAAAATCCAGTACTAGTAAAATCATTGCTATGCTTCATGTGGGCTTTGGAGACTATTTTTTAAGGGTCCCCCAGCTGCAAAAAAAAAAAAAAAAAAAATCTTGTTCCTGAGCTAAGGGATGAAGTCACCTGAGGGTGAGAAGGTGGCTAACCTGCTTGCTTGCCCAAGCAACTGTTGAAATAGATTGGTGCAGCTATATGTGTGTATGCATCTACAGTGAAGAAAGAGATGGACCATGACTATACTTTGAGCACAATTTCTTGTCATTACATATTCTGGGGTGTATGAAGAATGAAGGGGAGGGGAGTTAGATCCACCAGTGGTTCTAATTCTGCTGGCTGATAGGCACAATTATATTCAAATTCATTATCCCACATGCTTTCTGTTGAGGAATGGTCAGTCTCTTCTCATCTTACGAACCTTTAGTCTTGCAGAGAAGACAGTATTTCTTTTGCCTTTGGTCCTTCTCTCTCTCTCTCTCTCTCTTGCTCACCTCATAGGCATTCACTAGAAACCACAATAGCATCACATGCATCATGACATTATTGTGCAAACCAATTATTTGCATCATTTGCACAATTACATTATAACCCTCCTTTCTCTCTGTGGACATTCATGTCATTCTCACTGCACCTAAATTTTCATAAGCAATGAACTACCATACTAGTATACTGATGTCCCACTGCTTTGCCGTATGACATTCATTTCACTACAAGGACAGTTATTACAGGTACCAATCTAAAGGGCATCTCAAACACTGAATGGGTTTTCTTCTGTAAAACTAAAGAACAATGGCCAGACATAACCGGCTGGGGAATCCAGGAGACTAGAAATGTATTTATTTTTAATTTATTTAATAAATTTATATGGCTGCCCAACTCACACATAGTGACTCTGTTTATTTAATATGACTTCTTGGAATGAGTAGGCTACCTCATCAGAGGAATGAACTGCATTGTCTACAAAGTACATGAAAATGTTAATATTTATCAGTAATCTTTATGTGTCAGAACAACAATGGTACATTCTGAATTTCAGATTTGGTTATTAAATAATTTTTATCCTTATCTTCTCATTTCCCAGTAATGGATGATACATGAAAGAGTTAATTAATACATATCCAGAAATAACTTCACATTTGAGATCCAATTATTCCTGCTTTCCTTCTCACCTCAGTATCACATCAGGATATTATGAAGTTATGAATGATTTTCCACAAATTTTCTTCCATGTAAGTGTAATTTCTCTAATGGTTTGTAAAGATACTGTTTAAAATATTCATCAAAACAAATGAATATTCCAATTATCAGAATAAATAATACATTATTTTCTTATATAATTGTTGGCAAAATGGAATTGATTTAAATACATCTTCTCCAGCAAATGTAAGTGTTTTGGTCTGTGTAATCTCTGTAGCTAGTTTACAGCACCTTATAAATGGAAAAATGTATAAAGACATTTTGGACTTCCGGTGGGGACAATGGCAGATTGAGCTGGTTTTTTCTGCTGTCTGTGGACTGACCTGTCAGAGTGGCTTTTTTTCTTGGGCTCAGGCAGGCTTCCTTTGAGCCCAGAAGCATTGTCCGGATTAAGGAGAACCCCGGGAATTACCCCACGTGTTCTCCGGACAGCTGGTCACAGCCAGAAGACTGCAAAACAGTGTTTTGCAATCAACTGGTAAGCGATCAGCTGGGAGGTGGGGTGTCATCTTCTTCCCAAGCCTCTCTGAAGCCAAAATGGACCTTAAAGCTGCCCACCCCATTTCTGTAGCACTAAGGTTTTTTTTGTTTGAATTTTACCAAAGAGAGGCTTTCTACAACAAAGAAATGTGGAATCTCTTGGTGACTTTCATTATTTTTGAAAATTATTAACTTGGTAATTTGGCTTTTTATATATAATTTGTTAAATTGAGACTTAAAGAATTTTAGTTTTTTAATTGTTTTTTATTAAAATGATTTTTGAGGAATATAAAACTTTCTCTTCTTCGTTGAATCTGCGGCTTGGAGTTCTGATCTATTTGCTTCACTTTCCTGTGGGAATGCTGTTTGTTCTTACTTTTCATTTTCCTGATTGGCCACACCAGAGATAAAAAGGCTGGTGAGAGTGTTCAGTTTTACAGTGTTAATGACTTTACCTTCCTGAGGCACTAGAGGGGGCCATAATCTATCTTACTGTTAAGAAATATGGAGAAAATTAATTTGGTATTTAAAGATCTCTACAATACTGTTATTCAAGTCTTGGAGCATTTCTCAGAATTTGAGGAGTCCAATTTGTCACAAGAATCAAGAGAAACTGGTAAGGCCGAAAACTACCTTACGACTAAAGTGGCTTCTCCAAAGAAAAATATGAGAATTGGTTACTTAAGTTTAAATAGTCAAAGGAAAATTGAGTTGCCAAAAGTTGAAGATAAGAAGACAGTGTTGCCACCACACCATGATCAAGAAAGAGAATTAAATTCTAGAGGCTGGAAGATTTTGGACAAATATTTGGGCTTTTTAAAGCAGGTTGAAGAATCTGAAATTGACAGGAAGAAAGCTCTGTACATAATAGGGAGACATGTAAATGCCTTGGTTTACTCTGAAGTGGGATAATTGTATAAACATTTTTATCAGGACGGTTTCTTAAAGGTTTGGATAAATGGTTATGCTGTTTTGAAAATTCCTACATTTTTGGTAAATGCCTAGCTTATTGCTTAAATGTGGTTATCAAGATAGTTTTTTAAGGGTTTAGATAAATGTTTGTGCTGTTTGGATAATTCTTATATTTTTGGTTAATGTTAGTTTAGTTGGCAGAGAGGAGCACATTATAGCGAAGAAGGCCAGTGTTTGTTACTATATGACGTTCCAAATTATGATTGAAGGGTTTTATGTGTTTTTCTTTAACTGGGAGGGTAACTTTGTTTTAGAAGGGAATGTAATAATGAGAATTTAAATGCTTTATAGAAATAATGTTTAATATGGAGTAAGGGATTGATATTGATTTATGTATGTCTTTGTTATAGAAAGTCGGAAGTCACTTTGTAGTAGTTTGTTTTGTGTTTTTTCACACCTTTTTAATTCTTTTTTCTTTGTAGGCTTCTTTGTTCCAATCTTTTTAGTTTTTATGTTTATTTTGAAAATGCTTTAATAAAGTTTTCTTAAAAAAGGAAGAAAAATGTATAAAGAAGTTTCAAATGATTTACTCATGTTCAAATGTAATTATGCAATAGAATGCATAATTAAATGCATATCAAATGCAATAGAAGGGAACTGCCATGAAGATACTTAATTGGTTGGCTTTTTACCACATCTAATTTCTAAACTACAGGTAATCCTCGTGTAGTTACTACCTCGTACAGCAACTGTTCACAGTTACAACAGTGATGAAAAAGTAACCTTATGACCAATCCTCATGTTTATGACCTTTGCAGGTCTGTAAAGCAAAGGAAAGCAGAAGTAAGATTGTAAGCACAATTGTGGCTTCACTTAGCAACTGCTTTAATTAACAACAAAGTTGCCAGTCCCAATTGTGGTCACTAAATGAGGACTATCTGTACAGAGTGACAAGAACCAAACTTAGTAGCATGGTCTCTTATGCTCTGCATGATATTTATTTATTATGGTACAAGTTGCAAAGAAAACCATGCTATTTAGGAAAAAATAATTCTTTTGTCAGAGTGGATAAAGTGCCATATCAGTAGCCATTTATAATGCATGCAATATCTGCAAACTTCACTGAACATCAGATGCTACTGCACTGAGATTCTTATTACTTTAAATTTGATATTTATTTATTATCTGCCATAGGGCTCCTCTGACAGGAATCTGTGCGGCCTTATCATTGTGCCTATGCATAGACAATAAACCATAAAACAAATCTCTATATAATCTGCACAATTTACAACTAAACTACGGAAATTGTGGGAAATTGGAATTTTGGGGCATCCTAACTGCTGTGTTTCACACTATGCATGTTTTTTATCTTGCTTTTCAATGTCAGCTGTAAAATGTTTCTTTCCAGGGAATAGCATGCATGACAACAAAGGTGGTGTGAAAAAGTAATTTGCTGTTTTCCCTGCAGACCACTAGAAAGCTGAACAAGTTGCTAAAAAAGTAAGTATAGAGAAAGATCAAAATGGCAAGATTTACAGGGAACTCAGTGCATAAGTTCAAGGAAGGGAAGACAGAATAAAACAAAAGCAAAGTCAAAGGATGCCAGCCAGTACTTCTCTACACAAAGCAATGTGGCTGCAAAGGTATTGTGACTGCCCTATATGTGTCTCAGAGCATGATTATAAAGCAACAAGAGACAACTTCCCTCTCCAAGAGAAAGGATGTGAATCACATTAAGGAGAAAAGGACCAGAAAATATGGCGGAATTGCATGGGGGTTGTGCAAGGGCAGTTTGTGGAAGAAGAACGAAGGCAAATCCTTTGTCCAAACAATAAGATCTACCCATATATTTATGTATGTGCCTACTCATATGTCAGTCCATTTTATTTCTGCATTAATCTGCAATGTTTTTAATTTTCCAAAAAACTCATATTTAACTATGCAATTATGAAGATGTTTTCCCTTCAAGTATACAATCCCAATTGTATTTTATCTCACAACAAACATTTCTCCATGGATTCCAATACTTTTTTTTTACAGCTGAAAACTGTCATATTCAGAGAAGTGCAAACCCCAACTGGCATAGTATAGCTTAAACAGCCTTTCTCAGCTCTAACTAGTGGTCCCTGGGATTGAACATGACAGCTTTTATATGCAAAGCATATGTTCTACCATTGCATTATATTTTCCCCCAGGAAGAGTAGAAGAGTTAAGTTACCCATTCCACAGTAACGGAAAAGAAAGTAGGATTTCACATGGACGCTTAGGCATGATCTCTACTTCACAGTATCATAAATAAATAAATAAAGGCGGGATAGACAATAGATAAAATAAATAAATAAATTAGGCATATCCATTCAACCAAGATCTGCATGCACAGGAATCCAACCAACAATTAGGCTCAAGGAACTGAGCAACTGTCACCTGCTGGATTCCTTCTGAGAATTTAGAAAACCTCTTCCGAATGCAGCTACCAGCCACCTAGCAGGCCTCTAAAGGCTTTGGAAAAGGAATCCAGCAGGACTCTTATTTGTTGAGGCCACCACATGTTGTGCCTGGGCTCTTTGAGAATGTGTGAAGGACATTTCCATCACGTTTTAAAAATCTCAGGGGATGTGCCTCTAAAGATGCCTAGCCCCTGAAGCCAATGTCTTGGGATTACTCCTGTTCAGTATTTTGGGCAAGGGTTAAACTTGCAATGGTGTCTTTCATGACATCAAGACACGAAGGCAGCAGGCACGTGCTATGCTTTATTACAGAGTTTTGGATGTCTTTATTTTTTTTTATTTATTTATCAAATTTATCACCACCCATCTCCCCCACAAGGATGAAGTTTAAAACAAGTTATCCCAGGAATCCTCCTCTTGACTCTTCTATTTTTATATCCAATTCTGTATTTTAAAGCTTTAATTTTTAAAAAAATAAAGCTTTCCCCCCCATATATAACATAATGTTTGAAGCTCTGTATGGATGTGGTAGAAGAAGGCTGTTTCCAAGAACAGACAGGTACAGAGGACTACAGTAAATGGTGTTGGTGTAAACTAGATTTAGTCATTATCTTACTTTGTGCTTTTATTTTCTTTGATGAATTATTTCTTGCTCATTTTCTGTGAACTGCAAAATACTGCTTATCCCAAAAAGGAACTACCTTAAAGATATAGAAGTATGTCATAATAATGAATAGGACTTGAATCCACAAGTCATGAGGAGAGGGAAAAAAAACATTTTTCTTTTCCACCAAAATAACAATGGAATGAAAAGTGATACATTTTAGGGGGTTTGGGTCCCTTCTTCCATCTCCTGGCCTGTGGTCCATAGGAACACCCTAGGAACACCAGTTAGTTAGCCCATTTATCTCAAATCATGCTAATATAATGAAGAAGTATACTTCAAACACCAGATACTCATTCAAAGATGAATGGATTTTTAACATTCCCTGCCCAATAAAGATAAAATAAAACATAAATTTAGATTTAAATAAATCAATAATCTGGTTTTGTGTTAGAAAGAAAATATGAAATACATATATTACAAATAAACCAATAAGAGAGAAATGAAAAGCTAAAATAAAAGAGAGGGGAAAGAACACATTTAAAAGGTTTATTTGGAAGTCTCACTGAACTCAATAAAGTTTACTTCGAAGCATTTGAGTTTAAGATTGCAGTTTAAAGCCAATTATGATAATTTACAATCTTCACCTACAAATCCATATTAGCTACTGAAACTCAAGCAGTGATTTGCATAGCAGTAATTAAAGCAGTATCTTAGATTTTATAAGTAGAAAGATAGACTAATTTAACTGCTAATCTCCAGATGAAAGTTGGGCATTCATTTGCTTATTTTTCCTGTCTAAGAGGTTTGGGGGAAAAGGCCTTTAACTGTTACCTGCAGTAACACAGCTTTTAGACTTAACTAACAAAGAGGCTCTGGTTTTATAAATCCAAACTTAATGCTGTTTTAAAAGGAGAGTGTTGATGCATCAAGGAAGACATTCTCAGAAATAGTCAAGAAATGCTGCTTATGTGACCTTGCATTAAAGGTGGGCAATTATTTTCCTTTCAGCGTCACTCATTTTTGCATTTTCCACCCTAGACATAAATTTATTTTGCTCATTTCTACACTTCATGAATTCAATCCCGCTACCTTAAAAAAACAAAACACTGGTTGAAAATTCATAACATATCAGTCTTTAAAAGCACTTTCTAATTTGCATATGTTTCATAAATATTAGAGTTTTCTTTAATATTATTCCTATCATATATACTTTCCCAAATATACCTATTCTGTATATACTTCCTTCAGTATATGAATTTTGGTGTTTGTATATTTTTTGAATTCTGCAAATCTACTTTGGTTCTCACAAGGGTTTGGGAAGGAGGAATTTGCTGAGTTTTTATAACCATTCAAACCAAATACATTTTTCCATTTCCCCACCTTGTATAAATATGAAAGAGAGAGATAGGATTGTTGCTTTAGTGTTTTTTGAATTAGTATCTGTAGGACCAGCCTGTAAATAAACTGAAGTTCTATTCTCAAGGTAACTATTACAGACTCAAGTATTTACATTTCAAAGCATAGGACTATATTCAATATTATATGAGTACTCTTCCACTTGTATTTGCAGAAATTCCCATAGGTCTCCTTCTTTTCCATGTGTGGAAATACAAATTATCCTGGAAAGTTCTCTAGGCCTCTGGATATGAAGGATGGTATGGGAGTATGAAGGTCCAGTTCTGCTGGAAGGACAAATTTGCAATCAAATTTTCATATATTGGGGAGTTGGGAAGAAAATAATTCACGTTCTCTAGTAGACTGGCTTCCAATCAATGCTTCCAAACTGCATTACCAGGTAAGTATGCCAGAGACAGAAAAGGCCATGAAGAGAGAATAAGCACAACCAATCTATAAACCAATGTAAGTAGAAAAAGCTGGCTCTGTCTGTGCCAAGAAAACTATCCTTTTCAAGTGCTCCTTTTTACATGGAGACAGAATGACACTGCATTAAGCAGCTCCAACTCCATGCCAAGCATGTTCATACTTAGCAAATGTATAGACAAGAATGCTCTGTAGATGTGTTCTAATTAACATGTATACCTCAGAAATGTAAGTTACTATTTCAGTATCATTCCTCTGACATGTTAATTTTAATCCACATGAGCATCAGGCTGGCATCTATACTACTCCCAGGAGTGAACAGAGAGACTCAGAACATCCAGGGATCATTATGTAAAATTAGGACAGTAGATTTGCTGCATGGATCTTCCATTATATTTGGCAAAGACAGAGTATCAAAGACAAGCACTTCTAGTTTTGAGAATGATTTCTTTATCCTTGTGTGACAATGCTTGTAACCTGTGAATCACCCACATAGTTCATTGACCTGTGCTTTATCCAGTATAAAGGGCTATATATTTAGTACAGAAGGAGATTGCTTGTAAAAATGTCAAGAACCAACAGCCACAGTGATGCTGTTTTGAAGGACTTATTCTAACAGAAGGAAACTGTTAAAATGCATGTATATTAGGAGAACTTTCATTATAATTTGGAAGAAAATCATGAATTAACTATATACTATTAAAACTCTCATTGTGTTTATCTGTTTATGCCTTCAAGTTAGCCCATATGGTGCAGCATTCCACTTCAACAAGTTTTGAATCAAGGTACCTAAAATCCACTAAATTAAAGAATGTGTAAAAAGTCTGGGACCCATTACTCCTGTGGAATTGAAATTACCACAATGTTTGCAACAATTTTTTTTTTGCAAAGCTGTGGCCGTTGCAGCATCCCCTGCAGTCACATGATCATGATTTCTGACTCTCCCTTCCAGCTTCCCACAAGCAAAGTCAATGGGGAAGCCGGCAGGAAGTCGGAAGTCGCTCCCACTCCCACTGCTTTTTTGCCACCCTGTGGTGATTCTGTTTATCCGTTGAGGTAAGTAAATACTGAACTTATTACTGAAGTTCACTTGCCACTACAATTATTTTTCTATTTATGACATATATTCTTCTCAAGATGATCATGGGATCATCCAGCACTGGGGTAAAAAAAAATATGGTAAGCCTAAAATTCAATGTTCATTCTGGTCACATTAGACTGCACTACCTTTCTCTCAAAGGATGACCCAATGATCACAGGGTTGTCTAGTGTTTTATAATAATGTCAATAATTCAGAATGATTCTATGAAGAAATAATTCGTTTGGTGGAGGAAAGTGTTTCAGAGCTGGACTTCAATAAAGGAGAATGATAAATATAAGTAACACAAGACATGATTCTTGAAGACATAAAGCAAAGGAGTAGACACCTGACTTGTTAGTCAAATTGATGTATGCAGAAAAAAAATCTATAGTATTGGCAGGGGTGTCAATGGTGGTAAAGCTACAGAAATTCTTCCAGGATAGTATAAACTACACAGTACAGTTAAATAAACTGGCTTGGTAAAATATTTGTGATAGGATATTCTATCATACCAGTTTTATTATGAAAAATGTGTTTATTAAGGGTACAATTCAAATCAAACCATTGTGGATAGGGAGTCTTGAGGAAGGAACTCTTAACTATTGCAATTAGCCACGCTAAGCTTGGTGTGACTGTAGCCAGAATTAAATGAAAACTTTACTTCTAGACTAAACCTTCAAAATGCTTTGTGGTAATGAAATATATTTTGCCCTTTAGAAGCAACCCTAAGCAACAAATGAATGTCCACCAGAAGAATAATATTCGAAGAGAGCCTGTCCGTGACATTCCAAATCATATCAGACGTTCTCAAAATATATGTTGGATGTTGATTATGTTTTCTGACTACCATGTTGGATTTTCAAACACAGCCTCTATGTAAACCTGATACCCATGACTGTTTGCCTGGTAAGCCATAAGACAAGGCAAGTACTCTTCAACTGGTCATGATCATGGTCCTTCTTCCCCTTCATAGGCAGAAGGTAAATACCTCTCAACCAGCCCTGAAACTGTCCTTAATCTGAGAACTTGAAAGACATAGAAAAAAAACAAGCTAAGCATGAGGGAAATAATTAACAACTAAGTTTGCTATGCACTAAAGGGAAGTCAGCTGAAGGGAAGTCAACTAGATCCATTTCAGCTGGGCTGCAGACTAGGATATAGTATGGCAGTAGCATTGGTTGTGCTTGTTGTGGGGCCAGGATGGGGGTGGTACACTCATCTTTGGGCTCCTTGATCTCTCAGCAGTTTTTGATACCATCAACCATGGTATCCTTCTGAAGCAACTGTGGGGGTTGGGAGTAGGAGGCACCATGTTGCAGATGTTCACCTCTTTCCTCAGTGGTTGATTCCAGATGGTGTTCATGGGAGGGGAGAGTTTGCACCCACGGCCCCTCCTTTGTGCCCTGTGTGAAATGTTCTCTCCCTTCCTGTTTAACGACTACATGAAACCACTAGGTGAAGTCTTCCATTGGTTCAGGGTCTGGCATCATCAGTATGCAGATAGTACCCATTTTTACATCTCTATCCTGGGCTGTGTGAGTGAAGCTACTGAGGTACTGACCCTGTGTCTGGAGGCTGTTCAGGTCTGGATGGAGTGGAACAGACTTCAGCTAAATCCTGACAAGACTGAGTGGCTGTGGCTGTTTGGGTCCCCTCGGCTGGAGGTGATCTTGGATGGGGTTGTACTTCCCCATTCAAGATTTATGTATGACTTGGCGGTCCTCCTGGACTCACAGCTACTGCTTGAAGAGTAGGTGGCAGCTGTGGCCAGGAGGGCCTTTGCACAGGTACATCTTGTGCACCAGGTGCCCTTTCCTCAATCGGGAAGCCCTGAAGATGGTTACTCATGCCCTGGTCACCTCACAATTGAATTACTGCAATGCACTTTACAGGAGTCTGCCCTTGAAGACTATCCTGAAGCTACAGCTGGTTCAGAATGCAGTAGCACAAGCAGTAATGGGTACTTCTCGTTGTGGCCATGTGTCACCACTGTTATGCGAGCTGCATCAGCTGCCATTTGGCTTCCAGGTGCAATTCAAGGTGCTGGTTCTTATCTTTGAAGCCCTTTGAAGACCTGGTTATCTGAGGACCACCTTTCTCCCATGGTTTCTGCCTACCCAGTACATTCAGGCAAACTGGGTGAGCTCCAGGTCTCTTCTATTATATGTTGCCATCTTGTGGGACTTACGAAACATGCCTTCTCTGTTGCGGCCCCCACTCTCTGGAACAGCATCGTCCCAGAGATATGGACAGTGCCCTCTTTCCTAGGGTTCCAAAAACCTCTTAATACATGGCTTTGGTCCCAGGCCTGGGGTTGATGTGCTTGGGAGGGTCCCTGCCATGCTTTGTTTTAATGGTTGTTTTTAGTCCAGGCTGCCTTGTTTTGTTTTGTCTATCTTTTTAACTGCTTTAATTTATTATTATATTTTGTAAGCTGCCCAAAGTCTCCTGGAGTGGGGAGCTATAAATTTAATGAAATAAATAAATAAATTCATCTTGCCTTCTGAGCACTCAGTAGCAGCTACCCAGTTCAGAAATCTGTAGTATAACTACACCTGCATTATTATGAAGGATTATATTCATAATAACTCTGAATCATCAAAGTTGCTGATAGAGTTGAAATAGCAATTGCTAAGTTCCAGCAGAGAAACTTAACCTGCTGTTATCATGGATCCTTACAGATAACATTTTCAGCAGATGTTGAAAGCTAAAAGAAGCCACCCAATCTGGTAGGCCAAGCAGTAAAAGAATAAATAAACTTAAGGCCTGACTCTGTCATCTAGGGAAATATCATCTTTGTTGGCCAGCCATCATGTATTATTCTTTAAGAGCTTTTTTTTTTTATTGCATTCCTTTTCACCTTCATCCTTTGAATACTCTTCAACTTTGATTCCTATTTTAATTCAGCTCTGAATTAGATTTCTCGCTATCATGAATAGTTTTAAGGTTACAGTTTTATGCATAGTGTCTTAAGCGTCCCACTGAGCTAGGGCCTGGATCTAAGTATCTTTTTCTCTCTGTTACCTAACCCACTCAGGCCTTCAAAAATTTATTATGGGCAGCTTCTGCAAGATTGCATAGTTATTTGTGGTTTTTATGTTTAGTTCTTTTAGGAAGACAGTAAAAGATAGGACCAGATTGTATCCCTGATTTTTCTATAAATGAAATAGCATAAATAGCTTAACTTTTCAGATATTGAAAGACCCCAGTATTTCTACATGACATTATTTAAATCCTGCTAACATACCTTTTTAAAAAATCCAGTGATCTCTGAACAGTTTGTTATGTTTTCTGTATATACAGTATTTAATCTGTCTTGATCACAGAGATTACAGATATAGATGCCTCCCGAACTACACAGATTGACTTAATGTCTCTCAATTCTTACTGCATATAGCAGGTACATTGTTAAGCATACAAGGTTAATGGTACTTACTCCTGTTATGTAGCGAGGTCTATACTGGATGGTTCCAAATAGGCCAAGTATGACTACAATAATGTGTACAAAATTTGCCAGGATTGGTGCCCACTGATAACCAAGGAAATCAAATATCTGTCTCTCCAGCACACAGACCTAGGATTAAACAACAACAGTGATTTGATTAGAATAGCTCAAGAAAAAAAGAGAAAGAAGAGAGAGAGAGAGAGAGAGAGAGAATGGGTTTTGAAGAATAGTTTCTCCATCTTCAGTACTACTATTAGAAACTTGTCCTATCACTTGCTGATGAGGTGAAAAAGACAAGGAAAAACAGATTTTTACAATAATTAACTCTTTTTGTTTTACTAAAAATGTACATTTTTTAGAGTAATAGTCCACTGAGTTCTGTTCGGCTGAAATATTCACATGGGCAGTTTTAGCAAGATACAAATCCCCATTCAGTGAGACGCTGCAGCTGAAGGCGGTGAAGCATTGATAACTTTATTATTTACCACTAGTAGGATTTCCACATCTGGAATGGGTGGCTTCTTTACAAGTCCAATATAGGTTATTTTCAGATCCAGAAACTAGGAAGTGTGAGTGAGTGTATGTGTGTGTGTGTGTATCAAAAGAAAGGGTCAGAGCCAAGTATCAGATATATGAAATTAAGATTGACCAAGTTTGCAATGCAGGTGATTGTACTGCAAAACTATTATGCTGTAAGTGCAACTGAGTGGCCTTGAGCACTTTTTACAGCCTTGAAAGAGGTTCTGAGAACTGGGTGTAATATTATGCCTTACTGAAACCATCTAAAAATCTATTGAAAAACTCAGTAAGCTATTTCTAAGACTTCTCTCCTACACTGACAATACACATACAGAGGGAGAGAGAGAGAGAGAGAGAGACTCATTGCACACATACCATCACTTAGCCAGGAACATAGCTGGAAAGTAGATCATTCAGACATTTGTCTATCAAAATGTACCAAACTCTTGGAAAGGTACAGAACTTGTTTTTCTCAGGAATGCCAAACATAGAAGGCACACTGATTGTCATTGTTGTCATTTTGTAAAGTGGAAGTCCATTTTAGCAACTGTCAAAACCCATGTAATTTTCCAGCACTACAGAATGGCATCATATGGGCTAAATGCATCACTGCTTTACCCTTCTGGTCCAAGATCTGGGGACAACAGCCCTGTTATGAAACAATATGACAACTGCCTTAGCACCATCAGCATAGATTCACAGATCAAGCACACTTGGTTCCAGTGAGCTGCTAGAAAGAGCTGAAGGAGAGAAGGGTAGAACTGCAATAAATGGTACCGAAGCCAGCCTACTTTTTGTCTGCCGCTTCCCATAGAAGAAGCTTCTCCTTAGCATTGCAAAGGATAGGAAAAAGTTCCCACCTTCACAATCTTATTTATGAAAAGTGAGAAGAGGTGTTTGTTTGATTCAGCAGACTGGCTTAGTTTTCTCATGACTACCACTATCTGTGAGATTCAGGTTTAGCTGAATCAGCTATTTTTCATACAATCCCAGAAGATGACACTGTCCTGACTGTCATCTAAAAACTAAGTAGAAGAGATCTGGTTCATACTTGAATAGCAAACCACCATTAAATCCCAGGGCTATAGACTAGACCAGGAAGTGAAAATCATATTGGAAGAAAGCTATGGTAAGCCACTTCTATAACCTTTTCAGGAAAACTATATTAGCAGATTGCTAGGAAAGCCTTTGGCCCAGGAGAGATCAGAAAAGTCACACACCAGGCATTTCTATAAAAATAATTTTATTTACAGAAAGCAAAACATATTTAAAAGCTTCTGCATTCTTACAGGCTCTCAGTGAGAGCTGCTTAACGCTCTACATGCCTACACAGAAGGGATACTGAAACTAAAACAAGTCCAGGCAAGTTCTTCCCCCCAGGTGCAAAAATTAACATCCGAAAAGGGGACAATTAAATTCAACCTCTTCACCTGGCCAAAATGATTAGTTACCATAGTAACCTTAATCTGTAGTAGAAAACATTAACAAACTATATACAGTAGATATGCCCCAATAGTCATCAGCAGTCTTTTGTCTTTACCTTCATGCACTAATGAAAAGTTGATGACATAATATGAGATGCCACTCTCTAGTCTTTAAAGTACCACAAAGTTTTTGCTGCAATAGACACACATGACTGCTTCTCTATGTTGTGATATTTTTCTGCATGACTAAGGGTAGATTTGACCCAATGCTATTTTAATATTCTAAGGATGACATAATTCTTTATTTCAGTTAAATACTAGACTAAAATTTCAAGGAACTTTGGAGAAGGCTTTTTCAAAGGTTTTTACAAACTGTATACTATGGTTAATACAATTTCAGAGTCAAGTCACCACTTTAAGATAATGGAGACACAAAACGATCATTGTCTCTAATTTACCTGTCAAACACATATCTCTTCTCAGATCCATCTTCCCACTGCATCATCCAATCTACATAACATTCACTGCAAATCATTCAGATTCCCAACCACCTAAACCACAGCATCTCCACCCAAAGTACAAAATACTTTCACATCCTCAACACCTCTAATGTCACCACAAGCATTCTTCATACATTTATTCATAAATAGATTAAGAAATTTTAACTGCAGAGTTGGAAACTATTTCTGAACTTATTTACACACACATACCCATAGATCCATCTGCTAGCATACATTTATTAATTCTTCTTGCCCCTATCCCTTTCATTTACCTTGAAAAGTGGTGCTGAAAGCAAAGGAAAAGCAAGGGGTCTGCTTGAAACCATTGGGTACCCATTACCATTAGCCAAGGACCACACATGGTTTATGAGTTGCCCATTGTTGTTGTAAATCAAAATGGGAAACCACCAGTAGCAAACAACAGATTAAAGCTTACATATTTCATCTTCAAGCTGACTTGAAGATTTAGACATGGGGAGCAAAGAAATTTCAGCAACAGAAATCAAGCTTTTCATAACAAAAATAAAGTTTCATCCTTAAAGACCTTTAACATTACATCAAGTATTAGCAATGTTGGTATACATTATAAGATATACTGTTACAATTACAATGCATTTCTTGTAATAATTATAGAAATGTCATCAATGAGCAGGAAAACATTTTTATTTGAACAGAGTTGGGCTTCTGGTATATACCTATAGTGCACTGGTTTATTTTAATTGTTTACATGAATAAACTAAGTGAGCAATTGATCAGAGATTTTGATGCTCTTGAGGAATAATCACATTAGTCTTGAAGGAATATAGAGAAGCACTTCAACATGATTATTTGTGTATTTTATTCCAGACCCTACAAAATATGCATACGGTGTGCCATTTCTAAATGGCACGCATACAAATGCATTGCAGCATTTTGATATATTCAAGCACTAGCTTGGTAAGGAACAAGGCCCTCAGGAGGGTTTAACTAGTTATGTCCTTGAAATCCTTTATAAATTAAAATAAAATCAGTAAACAAAATTAATTATTCTGCTGATACTTTTATCTCAGACACCAATATTAGCTTTTAAATAAACAAAGGTGCATTCATGACCTAAGCACCTAATTCAACTGATCCACTGGCTTGTTTGATTAGAGATAATATACACAGAGTATTTCCATGCAGATTTTTACATTTATGAAGAAATAATTTTCTCTCTTCCACCATTTTCTTTGAACTTTGTCTGTGCTCTGAATTTATAGGCAAGCAACACATCCAGTAATTCCATTTTTGTTGACCAATTACTGTATATTACATTAGGTATATTAAGCATTTAAATACTTGCCATATATATTTTCCAACATATACAAAACTAGCATAGCACAGCAGCAGGAAGTGCTTTAGCTAGTCTTTCTCATAGGATAACCATGCTGGAATCCTCAGTTGCCAGGGGGAAGCCCAGGGAAGCGAAAAAGATGGACAAAGACAGTTTGAACAGAAAAGTTCTTACAGAAAATCAAATTTTAGAAGAAGAGGTATTTTCTGCCCAAAGAGATCTCAGCATTTTTAGACACCGAGAGAGAAACTGCAACAGAGAAAATAGCTAGAGACAGACTAACCAGTAAATCACAGGTATACTGATTAAAAAACCATATGCAAGAAAGGAGTGAAGAAACACACCATGATTTACTAAAAGCTTTTTGCAAAAGATGTGGGGGGAAAAACAGGCTTGTTAGTTAGCAAGGTATATAACCAACCTTATATCTCTACGAAGTATATGGAGTTGGCTTTGCACATGGTAACAGTTGCCAGGGTACTTTAAGCTTCTTATTGGAAATCACACATAACTCTTTTAGAAAAATGAAATTGTGAGAGTATGCATCAATCTAAAAAATAATTGACAAGCTAAATTGCTAAAAGATCACCTTTAGACTTATTACTAATTTAATGTTTCTTCCAAAGTTTTTATTCAATTTTATGCAGCTTGTAAATCTCTATTTCTTTTTCGCTTTTTTATCTTTTTTCTGCTGTTTTGGGGGTGGGGTTGTACTATCAAAATATATATTATAATAAATAAACATTAAAAAATAAAGAGAAAAATTAGCAAGGTATTATGCAATTTACTAGCAAGACAAGGTAAGAGTAATTTTTATTTATGCAACGTTCATGTACAATTTTTTTTAAAAAAAAATTAGATTTCAGGTATTTCTCCCACTAATCTTTTTTGAAATGAACAGCAAAAGGATGATTAGAATGTTGATTTTAGAAAGTTACATATGGACTAAGGGTCCAGATGGATTTGAAATAAGATTTTGAAATTAATTATAAGAAAATGAGGTTGTTTTAAATTCTAAAAAAAGCATGATAGGATGGGACTTTGAACGTTGGACACTAGAAGGAAGTAAGAAAGACATTGGCTTTTTTCAACAGAATGCCTGGGAACTACCAGTTCAGAGGGAAGTTGCGTTCCAGTGGGGTTGCCAGAAGAACAGGGAATGAGATTTGGGCAAGAGGGACTCTGTGTTCTGCAGTTCTCAGTGGCAGAAAATTATGCCAGGGGCATTTTTACTTAGGAATATAAGCAATCCACCAAGCCACGACTTGTTTTTTAAAAAGAAGAAGAAAGAAAAATCATCAGCCACCTGAGAAGATATCCTTTATGATGTCTGTATGTCTCTCAAAAATTCTGATTATCCCATTTTTCACTAAATAGTCTTGAAAACTGCAGGAGAGGGATATTGGCTCTTCATACCATAGAATCAAGATGTTAGAATCCTTTTTTAACTACAGTCACAGGACCAAGAATGTGCTTGAATCCAAACTTAAACATTATTCCTTGGCAGGAATCTCTCTGGCTAGAAAACATCCCAAATCTATTGATCAAGTCCAGTACTAAAAGTGGATTATAACATATAAAAGATTGGCAGAACTTGCTTTCCCTTAAAAATTGCAGTTGAACCAAGAATTCTCTTTTATGGTCTCGGCAACTGATACTGAGCTTTATCTCTCAGCCTCCTTGTGCCTCATGGCGGCTCTTCTGGCCAAGCAGGAGAAGGTTGTTGCTAAATACTGAACTGTGTAGTAATTCAGATGTACACTAGTATAATGTATGTCTCTGCAGTGTACGGCTCATGGGATAGTATAACTGGTGGCTCTGCCCCCTCTCCCATTGGTTTTGGTCTTATTCTTTAATCTCCAGGGTTGAATAAAAGGATAATATAGAATCTTTAAAGCCTCAAGTCCTAGCAATCTCTGGCATAGGAAATGGTTGCTAAAGACATGGAGCTCTGTTTAACTTCTACTGAATATTGCACTTACTTGGTGCAAGGAGAAAGGCACTCTGCATGTGCTGAAGATGCTTTTAATCTTTTCTGACAGAAAGCTGGAGTAACTCTGGGCTTACTCTGTTTAGTAGGAACACTGACAGATTGCAATCAAGTATGATTACTAACGGTAGCCCAATCATGTTATGAAAGCAAAGCCTGTGGTTTCTCTTTCAAGCACATCTTTGGGCCTATGCCTTAAAAGTGCACTGTCCAAGACCCCTTAAACTGTATGACGCAACACAGAGCAATTCAGGCTCTCTGAGTTGCACTTGCTTCCTAGCCATTTTTTTTGTCAGCCCCCAGAGGATCCTGATCGTGAATAACAGTCAAAACAAGAAGTAAAATAGGCAAGTTAAACCCCAGCAGACTTAACACACTTTGCCTGCTAAAACAAACCCCCAAACCCTACAGATTGAGGGGAAGAATTTTAAATACTCGAATCCATCCCTTCCAGTGAGATACAGATCTCTACTATAGACAAATGGTGGATTGGATGAGACAATGTGTCAGGGACAGATTAGTTTGCCAAGATCAATTAGTGTAATAGACAGATGCAGATGAAGGACATAGTGCTAGTGTCTCACCTCCAAGATGCCCCCCTCCTCTTGTCTCTTTTGTTTATGACGTTTATAGGTAGCATGGGCCCCTCCTGCCACAGGTTTTAAAGACTGTTAGATGCAGTTGCCATATAATGTCCAAGTACATGATTTTAAAGCAATACAACTAAATGTTATACCTTTGCTTAACAAACAGGTAGGGTGAATATCACTAAATATACTACAGACAGCAGTGTGAACTTGATGCGATCCCACTCATGCTGATATTCAGCAACAAGATTTAGAGCCATCTCTTACCAAAAGCAGATCTTGGAAAAAACTGATCACATAGGAGGTATTCTGTATGTTAGATCATCAATATTATTTAGTTGTAATTTCCATACTACAGGGTTTTTTATGCACAATATCATCACTGATGTAGGTAACTAGTAGCTTCTGCACTATGTTGATGGCCTGTTTATTAACAGTCGCAATACAAATCCAAGCATATATTTATTGGAAAGTGGAAAATTCTATACATCCTAGAAACTAGAGATCAAATAGGTCAAGCTACTGCAAACAAATAAACAAATAAAAAACATTTATCAAAATACAAAAAAAATATTTTAATTTAATTTATAATGTGAGCTACCATTTATAGTATATGCATTAGGGATGCTATCATTTAAGGAGTTACGCATTATAGACACGATGTCATAAAAAGCTTGCAGGTTTTCTTTTCCACTGACAATTTATGGGTCTTGCTCATTACACGGTCAAGCAGTGACCCATCAGAAGCTACGGCAAGCAAAACAAGTCATGTTCTTATACTTCAATTAAAAAAACAACCCTATATATGCAGTTTCAATAGAAAAAGGCCATGCAGTGCGTTGTGAGACACAAATAATAACAACTTATTGAGCAATGGACATGTCTGTGTAAATCAGCCCATTGTTTCTTTTAATGAAATGCAGAAACCTCTCTCCAGTTAAACCTCTCTGCAAAACTAAAAAAAATGACTATTGACTATAAAATGGTTCTTTCCTTTAGAAAATTATTTATTTATATACCCCTCTCACAAACATTCCTTTTTAATTATAATAAAGCATCCAGAAATGTAAGAATGTTCTAGTTTTTTTAATTACATTGCAAAAATAAAAATCTCATTAGTGTCATAAACCAACTCTAGACTGACGTATTTGCCCTCAGAGTGGAATATTTATACAGACTGCACTAATGACAAGTACAGATAGTCCTTGTTGGTTTTTAGAGGAAGAAGGAATTTCCTGCTTTTTAGCTACTTGGCACCAAATCAGAACATTCAAACTGTTTTTTTTTGTCGCTATAAAGCCCATCTTGCTTAACAGAGGTCTATACAACATTAATAGCTGGGAATAGTAGAACTAAAAACATACTGTCTGCACTTCTACTTCAAAGATTACCTTGCTGGTGTAGAAAATATTTGTAATATTACGAGATTTGAATTGTTGGGCTTCTTTTCTTTTTTACTGCTCAAAATGTTCAAAGTACTTCTAGAGTGCTAATATGCAAAAATGAATTTCATGGCATTAATGAGACATTTCAGCATAGCAACCAAAAATGTCACCATTACTTTCTAATTTACTTTGTTAATATTATAGAGTTACTATATCAACATCAAGAGTTACTTGGATCATAGGCCAACATTACAATTGGCTTTACTGTATTACATTTACATTGCATGGCACAGTCAAGGTTCTATGTTATGTGAGATGCCTACTTGTTTAGATCAGAGTCCTTGTTTCAGACTTCCTCCCATTGAAGAATGGTGGGGAAGGAGATTGGCCAGCAGAAATTCAGGAACAGGGGAAGGTGTAGCAAATGCCACACACAGGTATTATCACTTGAGATACAACAGTTTCTGCAAATGTTGGATTGCTTAGCCTGCTGACGGAGTCTTTGAAACCACCAGAAGTCAACTCTAAAGTTCAACACAGGCAAGAGTAGCACAGCACAATCCTCTTTGTAATGCTAAAGTGGTTTTCTTTGATTAAATGTAAAGAAGACTGAGTCACTGAACATTGGAAACTGTGGAACGGCCCTCTAATGGTTTCATTGTGCTTTACAGATCCGTACTAAGGAGCAGTCTCCTTATTCTTATGATTCCAACGTTTAATATCCTGTTAAGTAGGAGAAATAAGAGAAAGAGTATCCACATGAACTCTAGCCATTTGTAAATTTATGAACTTTAGAATAGCCACACATCCTGCTTAAACTAAGAAGGAAGCACTGAAATGACAACTCTATTATGAAGATCACAAACCCTCAACTACATGAGATATTTCTTCATACACTGCAGCAGTCCTTTGCTCCAAAAAGGCAATCAACATAAATAACCTGAGCCCCTGCATGTAATCTTTCCTGCGGCTTGATCAAAGAAATAGGAAGAAGGAAAAAAAATAACATGACATGGCCTGTACTTCACTGAAACTTGACAGAGATCTGGTTTTTGGGCAAGTGAAGAACGCATTTGGACAGCCAGTTGTTCTTAGTATTTGTCCCACTTAGTTGCAGATCTGCTTGTTTTACACTGTACTCACCTAGTTCTGAAAGCTATCAATGAATGATGCAACAAGGGGAGTTGCTTTTCAGCCAGCTTATTGCACAGCCTGATACTGATACTGATTAGGGCTGAGAGGAAGTGGCTGGTCTAAAGTCACCCAGCTGGCTTCCATGCCAAGGGAGGACTAGAACCTGGTCTTCCTGCTCCTAGTTCAGCAGTGTAATCACTGTACCGTGCTGGCTCTCATTTTGGGAGCCAGTGTGATGTAGCAGTTAAGATGTGTGTCAGCCCTGCAAGGTAGACCAGACCACAAAACAAATATCATATATGCCTAAAACTACTTTTGTTAAAACTGACTATAGTAACAGAATCTTGCAAGTCTGAATGTCCTCCCTCTTTTATCTTTATGTGAATTTGCGGGGTGTCTGTCTGAGATGTTTTCGGACACCTCCTGCTTCATCTGGGCTTCTGCAATATTTATCCACTTGTTGCTTTGGTAACGGATCGCCCCTCAAGGTCATCCTCTTTACTCTCTACGTCGTGGGACTTCAGTTCAGTTCTACCCTTAGCCAAGGGTCCTCCCTGGGTGACTTCAGACCAGTCACTCTTTCTGAGCCTCAAGCTGGTGAAAGGGGAAAAAATGGAGGAGGCAGTAAAATGTACATCAATCACCTTTAAGCTCTGGAGAAAAGGTAAGATAATGTAATGGTCTGTGGGAATGACCCTGGGAGACAGGAGGAAGAGCCGCAGCCTAGACAACCATCATGCAAAAAGTATCTCAGCCCATAGAAGGAAAAGGGGCACGGGAAGTGTCTCAGAAGGGACCCTCCCTAGTTTTGGGGAAAGTAAAAGTAAAGGACAGGAGAGGTCTTTTCAGACTTGCAAGATGTACTGTAACCTTAATTATAAAGGTAGTGTTAGTACTCGTGGTTTGTGCTTCTTGTCTGGAGTACTCTGAAGGGCTGACAGATATAAATTTAACTATTAATAATAATCACTTATCCCCATCATAGGTTATCTGCAATTCCTACTGAATTATAATCGCATGTTCAGCAAACTTACTCCTACCTTTTTATAAAACTGAGAACAAGATAAGGCTATTAAGAATACTTCGCACACCATCAATCACCGTTTCTCAAATTCATCCCGCTAAGCTTCAAGAGAAAAACAGAAGGGAATATAGTATATTTCCTAAGCTTTGGTAGAAAATCCAAGCAAGCTCAGTGGAAGTCCAATGCATAATACCATCTCAAAACCCAATTTTCCACCCTACATTTGCCTTCTAATCCTTGCTCTCTCCTCCCTCCAGTTTGGCTTCTTTGCTTCAGTACTTACAGCAATTTCTCTCGGAAGCAGCCAACGGGGTAATGTCGTGCAGCTGCAAGCAATTCTCCAACAGAATCCTGCCACTGCCAAATAAATGTTGTTTTTCAAAGAGCATTTGCCAGAGTTCTAACAGAGAGATATTGTTGATGCCCTCCTTTTTCTGGCCATTCCTCATATCTCTAGCTGTTCCAAGGGGGTGATCACCTTGCTGGTTTGATAAAATCCAAGAACTCAACGGTAATTATTATGCTGGCAAGGTGCAATGCATCAAACAGTTCAGTGGCAGGTATTTAAATGCCTGTCCAAAACAGTAGAATCTACTCGTTTGTGGCACTGAATATTTTGTTGCATTTAATAATCATGAGCCTTGTCATAGGCTATGAAAGGCAAATTAAACTGCCTTACGCTTCCACAGTGCCTATCAGGAAGAAAAAAGCAAGTTGAAAATTTCAAATTATCTCTCCTTTTCACTTACGTTGGCTTATTAGCTAATGACCCTTTTTGATGGTAAGAAGCAATTATCTGTGCAATCGTGATCAGCAAAAGCTAGGTGTTTACAACTGTTTTTGACCCATTTAACATAGATTGATCTAGGAGAAAGGAAATCTAATGCTTCATTTAAGTTCATAAAAACAGTAGAAATGCTCAGCAGTTGGTAACAATAAATACATTAAAAATATCGCGAATGAAGTCCTCCCTCCTTGAAATGAACCTAGCCATACTAACTGTAGATAATGTGTACAGGCTATTCTGAATAGATTTCTAACAATTTTCTGGTAAAAACAATCCACCAATAAAAAAGTAGTTGTTCAGTTTTAATGAACCTGCAATTCAGTATGCTGGGCCAAATTTGTTTGGATGTTTCACTAAGGAGTAGGACATGTTTTACAATCCAGAATGAATGAATGAATGAATGAATGAATGAATGAATGAATGAATGAATGAATGAATTGTGTGTCTGTGTGTGTGTATGTGTGTGTGTGTGTGTATATATACTTACATACATACATACATACATACATACATATATATATATTCCTGTTTATTTTGCAATAAGGCACTATATGTCCACAGGCTCCTACCTGGATAAGTCTGCCCATTCGCTAAACTGGGGAAGAAAGACAAAGATCAGTTTTGAGAATATTCAGATTCCTAGCAGGTCTATAATCCCTATTGATTTTAAAGGATTTTAGGCATTAAAGCTCTGTACAGTTCCCACTGAAAATCTAACCAAGACTGAATTAAGTTAATTAAAATCAGTTATACAGATTAGTCAGTGGCAGGCTTGGAATAAAATCAACATGTGAGACTTACCTGAGTAGTTTAGATGTTAGATTTCAACAATGGAGATCCAAATTCAACTTGGAGCTCACTGGGTGACTTTGGACCTGTCATTTTCTCTCACCCAACACAACCTTGTTCTTATGCAGTTCTCTCTACATGCATATGCAGGAGTTACTCTTCCGCTAAGTCTACCAACAAAACCTGTGGAGATGGCTGGGGAGAGCCTTCAAAGCAATGCATCAGCCTTGCCAAGGATATGGTTGCTTTAATACTTCAGAGAGAAGTGCTTCGTGATTCAGTACTGTACGTATATTCCCCTAAAGTACTCTATCAACTGATTCATTTCCTTTAACATAACATTTTATACACTTTAAGTTGGAAAATAAATTGGACAATTCTGAAAAGCATGGATTTCAGAATGTAAGTGCATTCCAATTCATGTGTAGATTTGGGAAGTAAATTAATCAAAGTTATTAATGGATAAATATATCATCACTAGATCTTGAACTATTGTTTATACTAAACCTAGATTCTGATGAAGAAATTAAATCATGGCTTACTTTTACTTTCAGGAATTCTTTAGAGTGCTCTGCTACTTGTAAGGTAGATCACTGAATTACATGTAGAGTAACGAATGACATTATTTTTGACATGATTTTTTAAAATTTTCCCAGTGTGAACATGGCATATTTTAACACAAAGAATGGTGAATAACGGGTACCTAGAAACCTATCTATCAAGATTTATTTTCAATCTCAATATTAAATCACAAAAATCTGCCATTACAAAACCGTGTTAGTTTGAAAAAGCATTACAGTAATCAAAGCACCAGAAGAGAAAATATTTTTGGCCTTTTGAAGGCTGCAGATTGCAGAGAAAGTTTTTACTGTGCAAATTCTGGAGAGGAACAAAAGTGAAAAGGCAGATGGGAAATTCCACAGTGTTTTTATTAGCTACCTGCGACTGGTTGAACGTGGCCAGTAATGAAAATAACTTTAAAATTTCAGGAGAAAAGACTAGTAGGTATGATGCAATAAGAATCGTATATGGCATTTTAGGAAGAATCGTATCAGATCAAATCAAATCCACTCATCATCATTAGAGCAGTTAGCTTTTATATTAACGATGCAACAGAAAAAGACCTCAGACTCTTTTATAAACTTTTCTGGCTGGTTCTTTACTGCATCCCTGTGAAAACTTGGTTTTGAAGAGTGGAATGCAAAAATAAAACAAAACAACAACTACAATAACTGCCTATCCTACTTTATCCATACATTGGCTCTTTCTAAATTCCCTCTGCTTGCAGTTCCTCTACTACAAGAGCCTCAAACTTGCAACCTAGAGCCTCCAAGTCATATTCTGTGACCCGCAATGATACTTAAGCAACAATAACAATGGTGTCATCTAGTGGGATTGGTCTGGTTCAGTTACTAAAAATCATTTGGAAAAGCAGAGGATGTGCAAAGGATAGAACCCTCTCCCCTTCCTCCCTCCCTTCTCCTGTTTATCAATGGCCTCTCCCATTTATCAGTGGCCTCTCAGGGGTAAGACAATGGGTTTTTCTTCCTTTTCTTAGACTTAAAAGCCCAAAGGACACCTGACAATACACTTCTACTGCTCCTGTTCCTCAGTGTGCAGCAACATAATCAGACTTTCATTATCACTCAGGACTTCAGCAAAGGATCGTTACCTTGTCGTGGTGCTGGAGCTTGAGCAGCTCAATGATGCCATGAGCTAAACCGTGAAGGGCCACCCAAGACGGGAAGGTCATGACAGAGAGGTCAGACTAAATGCGATCCCTGGGGAAGGTAATGGCAACCCACCCCAGTATTCTTGCCATGAAAACTAAATGGATCAGTACAACCAGAGATATGTCGGTATACCATCGGAAGGTGAGACCCCCAGGTCGGAAGATGGTCAAAATGCTACTGGGGAGGAACAGAGGATGAGCTCAACTAGCCCCAGATGTGATGACGCAGCTAGCTCAAAGCCGAAAGGACGGTTAGCGGCCGACGGTGCTGGTGGTGAACGGCGAATCCGATGTTCTAAGGATCAACACGCCATTGGAACCTGGAATGTAAGATCTATGAGCCAGGGCAAATTGGATGTGGTTATTGGTGAGATGTCAAGATTAAAGATAGACATTTTGGGCATCAGCGAACTGAAATGGACTGGAATGGGCCACTTCACATCAAATGACCACCAGATCTACTACTGTGGACAAGAGGACCACAGAAGAAATGGAGTAGCCCTCATAATTAATAGTAAAGTGGCTAAAGCAGTGCTTGGATACAATCCAAAAAATGATAGAATGATCTCAATTCGAATTCAGGGCAAGCCATCTAACATCACAGTGATCCAAATATATGCCCCAACCACAGACGGTGAAGAAGCTGAAGTAGAGCAGTTCTATGAGGATCTGCAGCACCTACTGGACAACACGCCTAAAAGAGATGTGATTTTCATCACGGGAGACTGGAATGCTAAGGTGGGCAGTCAAATGACACCTGGAATTACAGGTAAGCATGGCCTGGGAGAACAAAATGAAGCAGGACATAGGCTGATAGAATTTTGCCAAGACAACTCAATGTGCATAACAAACACTCTCTTCCAACAGCCTAAGAGACGGCTTTATACATGGACTTCCCCAGATGGACAACACCGAAATCAGATTGATTACATCCTTTGCAGCCAAAGGTGGCGGTCATCTATACAGTCGGTAAAAACAAGACCTGGAGCTGACTGTAGTTCTGATCACGAACTTCTTCTTGCACAATTTAGGATCAGACTAAAGAGATTAGGGAAGACCACAGATCAGCTAGATATGAGCTCACTAATATCCCTCAGGAATATGCAGTGGAGGTAAAGAATCGATTTAAGGGACTGGACTTAGTAGATAGGGTCCCGGAAGAACTCTGGACAGAAGTTCGCGACATTGTTCAGGAGGCGGCAACAAAATACATCCCAAAGAAAGAGAAAACCAAGAAGGCAAAGTGGCTGTCTGCTGTGACACTAGAAGTAGCCCAAGAAAGAAGGAAAGCAAAAGGCAACCCTGATAGGGGGAGATATGCCCAATTAAATGCAAAATTCCAGAGGTTAGGCAGAAGAGATAAGGAATTATTTTTAAACAAGCAATGCACGGAAGTGGAAGAAGACAATAGAATAGGAAGGACAAGAGACCTCTTCCAGAAAATTAGAAACATTGGAGGTAAATTCCAGGCAAAAATGGGTATGATCAAAAACAAAGATGGCAAGGACCTAACAGAAGAAGAAGAGATCAAGAAAAGGTGGCAAGAATATACGGAAGATCTGTATAGGAAGGATAACAATATCGGGGATAGCTTTGATGGTGTGGTCAGTGAGCTAGAGCCAGACATCCTGAAGAGTGAGGTTGAATGGGCCTTAAGAAGCATTGCTAATAACAAGGCAGCAGGAGATGACGGCATCCCAGCTGAACTGTTCAAAATTTCGCAAGATGGTGCTGTCAAGGTAATGCACGCTATATGCCAGCAAATTTGGAAAACACAAGAATGGCCATTAGACTGGAAAAAATCAACTTATATCCCCATACCAAAAAAGGGAAACACTAAAGAATGTTTAAACTATCGAACAGTGGCACTCATTTCACATGCCAGTAAGGTAATGCTCAAGGTCCTGCAAGGTAGACTTCAGCAATTCATGGAGCGAGAATTGCCAGATGTACAAGCTGGGTTTAGAAAAGGCAGAGGAACTAGGGACCAAATTGCCAATATCTGCTGGATAATGGAAAAAGCCAGGGAGTTTCAGAAAAACATCTATTTCTGTTTTATTGACTATTCTAAAGCCTTTGACTGTGTGGACCATAACAAATTGTGGCAAGTTCTTAGTGGTATGGGGATACCAAGTCATCTTGTCTGCCTCCTGAAGAATCTGTATAACGACCAAGTAGCAACAGTAAGAACAGACCACGGAACAACGGACTGGTTTAAGATTGGGAAAGGAGTACGGCAGGGCTGTATACTCTCACCCTACCTATTCAACTTGTACACAGAACACATCATGCGACATGCTGGGCTTGAGGAATCCAAGGCTGGAGTTAAAATCGCTGGAAGAAACATTAACAATCTCAGATATGCAGATGATACCACTTTGATGGCTGAAAGCGAAGAGGAACTGAGGAGCCTTATGATGAAGGTGAAAGAAGAAAGTGCAAAAGCTGGCTTGCAACTAAACCTCAAAAAAACCAAGATTATAGCAACCAGCTTGATTGATAACTGGCAAATAGAGGGAGAAAATGTAGAAGCAGTGAAAGACTTTGTATTTCTAGGTGCGAAGATTACTGCAGATGCTGACTGCAGTCAGGAAATCAGAAGACGCTTAATCCTTGGGAGAAGAGCAATGACAAATCTCGATAAAATAGTTAAGAGCAGAGACTTCACACTGACAACAAAGGTCCGCATTGTTAAAGCAATGGTGTTCCCCATAGTAACATATGGCTGCAAGAGCTGGACCATAAGGAAGGCTGAGAGAAGGAAGATCGATGCTTTTGAACTGTGGTGTTGGAGGAAAATTCTGAGAGTGCCTTGGACTGCCAGAAGATTAAACCAGTCCATCCTCCAGGAAATCAAGCCAGACTGCTCACTTGAGGGAATGATATTCAAAGCAAAACTGAAATTCTTTGGCCACACAATGAGAAGACAGGACACCCTGGAGAAGATGCTGATGCTAGGAAGAGTGGAGGGCAAAAGGAAGAGGGGCCGACCAAGGTCAAGGTGGATGGATGATATTCTAGAGGTGACAGACTCGTCCCTGGGGGAGCTGGGGGTGTTGACGACCGACAGGAAGCTCTGGCGTGGGCTGGTCCATGAAGTCACGAAGAGTCGGAAGCGACTGAATGAATAAACAACAACAATATGAAGGAGCCCTTGATTAAAGTGAGTTGCATGCCCAAGGGAATTCCAAGCCCTCAATCATGTCTAAACTACTGCAATCCTACCAACTTGGGATGCTGCTTCAGCCACCAACAGCGTACTGGGAAATCTACTAAAGAGGCAGCTAGACTTGGAAAGGACATAGGAATATACCCTAGTTAGGTCCCATTTGGAGTACTGTGTCCTGTTCCAGCCCCCTTCCCCCCCAGTTAAAAAAGGTCAGTACAAATTGTTGCAAATTCAGACAAGGATTACCATCATGGTGAAGCCAAAATTCTATGAGGCATGGTTAAAGGATATGGGTATATTTAATCTATAGAGAAGATGAATGTGTCATACGGCTTGGATATAACCATTGTATATTGTCTCCAATCGTTTCTGCCCACCCAGTATATCCAACGGAGTGGGTGTGCTCTAGGTCCCCTCCATTAAATGTTGCCATCTTGTGGGATCAAGGAAGCATGCCTTCTCTGTCGCAGCCCCCACCCTCTGGAACAGCATCCCCCAGAGATGAAGGATGGCGCCCTCTCTCCTGGGGTTCCAGAATGCTTTGAAAACCTGGCTTTGGTCCCACGCATGGGGCTGTTTTATTATTTGTCTAAGGCCTGTGTTCGGTTTTGTTTTGTTGATTTTGTTGTTTCTTAGATCATTTTAGTCTGGGCTGTCTGTATGACGTAATGTTTTTAGCTGTTTTTAGCTGTTTTTTCTAGTTTTGCACACTGCTCAAAGTCTGCTGGAGTTGGGCAATGAATCAATTTAAATAAACAAATAATAAGAGGAGGTATGAGAGCAGTCTAGATACATCTGAAGATTTTTCATATAGAAGGAGGAGTGGATTTCCTTACAATTGGTGATTTTTTTTTCATGTCAGAAGCACCTACCAAGGTGCTTCTGTATTGAAAGGATTTGCCGGTGATGTCACCGTTGCCCAGGGGATGCCCGAGAGGGCTCCTTTCATGTCCCTGTTATTTTCCCACTGAAGTGGTACCTATTCATCTACTTGCATTTGCATGCTTTCGAACTGCTAGATTAGCAGGAGCTTGGGTCAAGTTGATGGGAGCTCACTCTGACATGTGGCTTGCACTCTCAGGTTTCAAGCTGCCGACCTTAATGGTCCTCTGACTCAGCGTCTTAACCACTGAGCCACCATGGCCCCTTACAATTGGTGATGAAAAATCAAAATGGATGTGTACAAAGGTGAAGCAAAAGTAATTCATCTTTAGAATAGGTTTCTACATTCATTGCCCTAATCTTTGCTCACATATCTAGTCAGTCAAAAAGCGTGCATTGTTTAAGACATTTAAATATACTGTTTTTGAATTTGAGCATTTGTCAAGAAATAAATGGAGAGATCCCCATCTAGTTCAGATGTTGATTTCACAGATGGGATGTATGGCTAGCAAGGAAGGTAGAGGTTAGGGCTTTTTTTAATAGAAGTACAATGATACTTTTCATTTTCTTCATTTTTGACTCACAAGGGACTTTTGTATCAGTCTATGAGAAGTCTTCAGTGCTACAGCTTCAGACTAATGAACCAGTCCTTGTGTGGCATTTGTGACAATTTAAGTTTGAGGCTCCAGCTCTACTACATGGAAAGAGAACAACCTTGCATCCTACAAACAAGCCACCTAAAATGATAGGAATCTGAGAACCATCCCCAAACCTTTACTGGCAACTTATTACACAACTTTCACTAGATGTTTTGGGCTATGTGGGTTACAGACCTTCCCCATCTTATCTTCCTTTGCAATCCCTTCATGCTAATCCCATAATCCTTCAAAACCGATTGGAGTGGGAGCAGAGGACTGCAGGGGGAATGGGTGTTTGCTCAACTGGTGGATGTTGATTGGACCTGGAGCTGGAATTTCATCCTTTACATTTAGGCCAGTTGTGTGTACAGACAGAAAGAAGGGCAGAAACTTTGTAATTCAAATAAAGCAGGGCGTAGTATTAATCCTAAAGTGCTACATGACTAAAGAGTTTCTAAAACACTGGCTTCAAATTGATATACAAACTTTAGTGGTTATATGGAATAAGGAATTAGAGGTTCCTAGAGCCTCGTGTGGCTCAGAGTGGTAGGTGGCAGTATTGCAACTGAAACTCTCCCCACAACCTGAGTTCAATCCCAGCAGAAGTTGGATTCTCGGGTAGCCGACTCCGGTCAACTCAGCCTTCCATCCTTCCAAGGTCAGTAAAAGAAGTCCCCAGCTTGCTGGGGAAGGCAACGACTGGGGAAGGCAATGGCAAACCACCCCGCTATAGTCTGCCAAGAAAACGTCGCAAAAGCAGTGTCCCTCCAAAGGGTCAGACATGACTTGGTGCTCGCACAGGGGACCTTTCACCTTTTTCTTCCTGGACAATGGGAGGAGGGGCTAACATTCTACCAAATTTTTCAATAAACCTTGGATTATGTTTTATTCAACAAAAGTACTATTTTAGACCTATTGGACTTCACTGTGTTTGTATAGAAAAATCAATTGTCATGTTCAAAATCCAGTGCAGTAATACTTCATTTAAACATGTATCTATATACAACTAAACTCTCACTGTGTTTATCTGTTAGTCTGTTTGTACCCTCAAGTTAGCCCATACAGTGCATTATACCACAACAATTTTTGAATCAAAAAATCCTGAAATCTGCTAACTTAAAGAATGAGTAAAAGATCCAGGGCCCATTACTCCTGTGGAATTGAAATTTCCAGGATGTTCAGACCAGTTTTGTTTGCAAAGTTGTGTCCATTGCAGCATCCCTGCAGTCATGTGATTGTGATTTCTGATGTTCCCTGCTAGCTTACCACAAGCAAAGTCAATGGGGAAGCCAGCAGGAAGTCGGAAGTCGCTTCCACTCCCACTGCTTTTTTGACTGCCCATCATCATTCTGTTTATCTGTTGAGGTAAGTAAATATTGACTTATTGGAATTTGTTTGCCACTACAATTATTTTTCTACTTATGATATATATTCTTCTTAGATGATCATGGGACCATCCAGCATTGGGGTAAACAAAATACGATCAACCTAAAATTTAATGTCATTCTGGTCACATCAGACTGTACGACCTTTCTTTCAAAGGATGACCCAATGGGTCACAGGGTTGTCTAGTAACATCCTATAATTGTACCATTTGGGGAGGTTGTTATTACATGTATTAACTCAGCTTTGAGATAAAATGTGATACTTTGTGTTCATCTGAATTGTATTCTTATTGAATGGAAACTGACATCTGGAGGAAAAAATGGATTCTCCATGCCCTACATAGAGCTAAGAGCCAATACAGCATACAAAGGGCCAGTTTGATGTAGTGGCTGAGGCACCAGGCTAGAAACTGGGAGCTTGTGAGTTCTAGTCCCACCTTAGGCACGAAGCCAGCTGGGTAATCTTGGGCCAGTCACTCGTTCTCAGCCCTGGGAAGCAGGCAATGGCAAACCACTTCTGAAATCTTGCCAAGAACAGGGCCTTGCAGGGACTTCTCCAGGCAGTCACCAGAAGTCAACACTGTAGTGGTTAAGGCATCAGACTAGAGGAGGAGACCCTGAGTTAAGCCCAAAGCCAGGTGGGTGACTTTGGGCCAGTCACTCTCTCAGCCCTAGGAAGGAGGCAATGGCAAACCACTTCCAAAAAACCTGCCAAGAAAACTGCAGGGGCTTGTCCAGGCAGTCACCAGGAGTAAAAAAACAAAGAACAAAACCCCCTGACTCAAAGGCACACACATATAGCTAAAATATTTCTTCAGTATGGGAAAGATTAATATGGCCCCAACCATTCAGCAGATTGCAGAGTTGATGTTATCAGCAATTTATGAATGTATCATTCATTGACATAGATTACCTATATAAGGAAATGTGGCTACTCTTCATTTAAATGCTTATGAAAAACTTTTTGTATATTATATGTATTTGTGAATATATGCTTTGTATTTTTTGTTTTTTGTTTAGTTCCATTTTATTTTTCTCTGGGTTAATGAACTCAAATAATGTTGAGCATTGTTCATTTTTATTTTTTTTTGGTATTCCATTAGCAAATGCCAAAAAACCCCCAAGCCCTTCTATAAAATTTGAAATCATGAAAGCAACTGTGCTATGTTATATTAGTTCTATTAAGCACCACAAAGGCCACATTGGCAGCAAACACACCTTCATGTGAAATGTTACTATGGCAGCCTAGTTTTGATCTGGAGTGCCTTATCTAACATCAATGCATTGCACATTTAAAAAAAAAATCTCTACTTGCTTTGTGAAAGATACCTGAATATAGAAACAAACATAATTTTGAAATACTCTCTACTACTGGACTTTTTCAGCTATGTCTAGTGAACATCTGTAGGAGGAGCCACTTTGGTACAGCACCATCAAAGTGAAAAATTTATGGCCCTGCAAAAGTTGGAAATTCATACTTCTTAGCATCCCTCATCACTAGCCAAAGTGGTAGGGCTGTAGTGGTGTATAATTCCTCAATATCTGGAGAAGCACAGATATTGCTTCTCTACCTAGCCTACATTCATTTGTTAGAATATTTTCAAGGAACCTAGATACCTGGATGTGAATGCCTTTAGAAAAATATGCTCTGCCGGTTTTCATGGATTAAAAAGCTAGTATGCATTCTGCATTCAGGGATAATGTTTTTAGAATCAATACTAATAAATACAGTTCCATAATAATGGCCACATTGGATTCTTCACTATCACAGATGGTGGACTAACATCAGAGTTCTGAATGAATATACAATATAGCACATCAGTATGTAATGAACAAATGAAATAAATTAATTTCAAACTCTGTGCTTTTTAAACAGATAAAGCATTGTAAGAATAACTAGTTTCTTAGGTTAGCAATCACTGCATTTTGGGAATTAGAATGCAGGGCTATCAGCAACTCTTACTGTAATAATCATGATCTCTTCTTTCTACAAAACAGTAACCATGCCCTAAAGCTAAAACAAACGTTTGCCTTTGGACATTAAAATTGCTCAAGTTCTCATGAGTCTGACACAAACTATAATCTCATATAAAAGTTGAGACTAATGACAAAAAATATGATGATATAACAGCAATTCTCTACTGTTCTGAGTCCTGGTGATCCCCTTGCTTATGTTTCAAGGTTGCAGACTTCTTCGGAAGTAAGGAACTGAAGCAGGAAGGCAAAGCGAACAGCAATTCTTCTGATATGGACATAAGATTTTTGGAGTCCTGAAGATTGGCTGTTGATTCATTTGCTATCTACATTCATTTGCTATCTACATTCATACAGATAGCCTCTCCTGTTAGTTATTTCTAACTGAACACAGACAGAAATGTAAACAAAATGAAAATGTTTGGCTTTGTCACAAATCACACTGTCAAATCTCTCTCTCTTGGTCTCGCCTGACTTCTTCAGGGTTCATTCAGTTATTTTGAGCAAGATTTACAGAAAATGGGAGGCAGGGAAAAAAATATGAATGGATATCCTCTTTCTTATTTCCATCAGTAACAAAGAAGAGGATTCACTTGCATCTCACATTGCAGAGACCCAAGCTATGATTTGACAAGGATCTTCTAGACAATATGACTGAGTCATACTTTCTCTTACATATGTTGTAGGTCTCTCAAAAACAATGTTCCAATTAGATAATGCAAACAAATTGCAGCAATTTGTCTGATTGATTTCTATCCTACCTTTCCTCCAAGGGCTCATGGCAGCTTCCTTCATTTTATTCCTTCAATAGCAACCCCATGAAGTAAGCTGGGCTGAGTGAGAATGGCAGGCCCAATTAGTTGTTATTTTAATCCATTATCTTAAATCCATTTTTAATGAACTTTTTTTGAAATATTTGAAAAAAAAGAAAGCAATGGAGTGCTACTTTTTAAAATTCCAGAGGAAGAAAACTTTAAAGGCAGCTACTACAGGAAATATTAAAACACTCTCACTATCTGAGAAGCCCAGAGGCCCATAACGGACAGCTTATTTGCTCTGTTAAGATTAGAAACAATATTCTGTTCTAAAGGCACATTTTACGGCCTGAGAAAATGTGTGATTTCTCTCATATCCACAGGGTGTTTTTTTTAAATATTCTGAAATGTTCTGGTTGCTGAAGCTACTTTATACACTGAAATGTATAAATGCCGGTTTATATTGGCTAATCAATTAGATTTTACCTAGTTTCAAAAATTAAAAAAAGTAAATGCAAAGAAGGTTAGCAGTTACACTGCAGTAAATAAACAGGATTCCAGATCTTCTATAGAAACTTTTGGTTCCTGTCTTTTGTTGTTGTTTATTCGTTTAGTCGCTTCCGACTCTTCGTGACTTCATGGACCAGCCCACGCCAGAGCTTCCTGTCGGTCGTCGACACCCCAGCTCCCCCAGGGTCGAGTCCGTCACCTCTAGAATATCATCCATCCATCTTGCCTTTGGTCGGCCCCTCTTCCTTTTGCCTTCCACTCTCCCTAGCATCAGCATCTTCTCCAGGGTGTCCTGTCTTCTCATTATGTGGCTAAAGTATTTCAGTTTTGCCTTTAATATCATTCCCTCAAGTGAGCAGTCTGGCTTTATTTCCTGGAGGATGGACTGGTTTGATCTTCTTGCAGTCCAAGGCACTCTCAGAATTTTCCTCCAACACCACAGTTCAAAAGCATCGATCTTCCTTCTCTCAGCCTTCCTTATGGTCCAGCTCTCGCAGACATATGTTACTACGGGGAACACCATTGCTTTAACTATGCGGGCCTTTGTTGTCCTGTCTTTTACTGTTTATCATATATCCTAGTAATGTTTCATCAAGCATAGATATTCAAGGCAGAATAGGTAATGAATTCTGGTAGGTCTGCCATGAATTATAGAAGCCTCTTCTTTAAGGACTCTGAGTGCTACACTTGTCTCTTCACCATGACACACCATTCACTGTAATATCGTTACCTTCAAATCAGATAGTCAGTATACACCCCTGTTTACATACCATGAGAACAATACTTGGGTTATGTCTGGCATGGCGACAACCTCAACAACAATCTTCATCATTCTGGATGGAGGAAGCAATTATAAATAAGAAGCACCATGTAAGTAACTACAGCTAAGTAGTACCACATGATCTAATATTAGAGATGATGATGATGATGAAGATGATGAAGATGAAGATGAAGAAGATGATGATATTATTTCAAGGAGTCAAATTTTGTTGGTACATTTCAGGTTCCCCTGAAACTGAAGTTATTCCATTTTGATTTTGCCCTGGTTGCTGTCAAAACTATCACATATTTGGCACATTTGTATAGTGAGTCGGTACTGGATTATTTTAGATAATTTAAAAATAAAATAAATTATAGCAATTTTTTGCACATTTGACTGGAGCAATGAGTAAGTCTCTGCACAGTTGATGAGAACAAGTAAGTCATAAGTAACAGCCGTAAGTAATGTGAAATTTTCAACTTGACCTACAGATTCATTTACTGTAAGATCAAACCTGAAATGCCTCCTTAAAAGACTTTTTTTTTATGTACAGTGAAATTGAAATATGGCACCCATCTATAATAAGCAACAAAAAGACTTGCATAAACTTCACATCCTGGAGTGTCTACTCAGAAGTACCAAAGGACTCTTTCTTCTATCACAAGCCACCCTCTAAAATCACCCCCTTCAAACATTATTGTGTGAAAAGAATTTCACATACAGAAAGATGTGAAAAATTACTAGCAGATCCATAGTGAGCTAGCTTTCAAATTGCACAGAATTCTTCACTGTTAAACTAGAATGGCCTGGGGAAAAGAAAAACAAGCGTTGCTGGTGAAAGGCATGGAGTACAATATATTTCTGATGTAAGTTGTTGATACAGGATGTGCAGACAACCTCTTAGCAGCAGCACCCTCGATTTCCTTTTTTAAAAAAATCACCAAAGCTCATTTTGGATTTTAGCAAACTCATAGGTTTTGTTATTTTTAGCTGGTTCTCATAATTATATTACAATACTCTTTTCCTTTTGAATAACTTTTTATACTTAATATAAAATTATTAGGAATAATCTATAGTCTTCCTTAAACTTAAAAATCAGAATGACATGTGAGTAGGAAAACATACCCCATAAAAGCTACAGCGTTTGCAATGTCTTTCATTTTATATAGCAATTGGAGTTTAATGGCAGCAACTTCTGGTTTTGACTTCCAGTCAGGGAGTTCACCTATTATAGGTGGAGGGGGAAGAATTCACCACTTGGTTGATATCTTATATCTAGATTAATCACCTACATTTTCTGCTTAGAGCAGTGTTTGTCAACCTTGGCAACTTTTAGGCATGTGGACTTCAGCTCCAAGAAATCCCCAGCCAGCATGTTAAATACTGTTGCTTTGTAAATACTTCATCTATCTATCTATCTATCTATCTATCTATCTATCTATCTATCTATCTATCTATCTATCTATCTATCTATCTATCAGATTTGTCACTGTCCATCTCCTCCCACCAGAGGGACTCTGGGTGGTTTACAACAATAATCAATAAAACAATAAATATACAATAACATTACAATATATAAAAATATAATATCTAAAAATACAATTACAAGTAAACAATAATCATAGATAAAAATAGAATCCCAAATGGCAAATAATAACTCAGTCTTTGTATGCAACGAGAACTCTAGGGCACTAGCCATCCCCAAACATGATGACTCCCCGCCCCGCCCCAAGCCAGGTGGCAGAGCCAGGTCTTCAAATTTGTTATGAATACAGATGGTGAGCAGGAGGGGGCCCCTATCCAGGGGGGAAAATGCATGTGTAGTTTAGAGGCTTTGAACTGTCATTCAAAGAAACCCAGAACAAACCTGCCTTGAGTTTGGGGGTATATCTGTCTGGGTTTTCCCACGATCGTTCAGTTTGGTAGGATTTTCTGTCTACTACAGCAATTTAATAAACACTAGAGACATTCTCCTCATCTCAGCATGGTCTTTGCTTAAGCCAGGACAAAATTCCTCTAAAAGGCCAGAAGCAATGGGGCCAACCTCACCTCCAGAGGCAGGATGTTCCAGAGGGCGCGAACTACTGCAGAGAAGGCCTGCCTCCTGGACCCTGCCAGACGGAATTCTCTTACTGACGGGGTCCGCAACATGCCCACTCTGCATGATTGGGTGGGACAGGTTGATGTCACGGGGAAGAGGCTGTCCCTCAGGTAGCCTGGCCTCATGCTATGTAGGGCTTTAAAGATGATGACCAACACCTTGAATTGGACCCTGAAGCAAACTGGTACCAAATGCAGCTCGCGCAGCAAAGGTGTTACATGTGCCCTTCTAGGGGCACCAAAGATAGCCCGCATGGCTGCATTCTGGACCAGCTGTAGCTTCCAGATACTCTTTGAGGGTAGCCCCATGTACTGCGCATTGCAATAGTATATATGGGAGATAACAAGGGCTTGAGTGACTGTTCGAAGGGCCTCCCAGTCCAGGAAGTAACTGGTGCACAACACAAAGTTGTGCAAAGGCCCTCCTGGCCATGCTACCACCTGCTTTTCGAGCAGGACTTGTGAGTCCACGAGGACCCCCAGATTATGCACCAGGTCTGTCTGGGGCAGTGCAACCCCATCCAGAACTAAAGATGACAAAGTCCCAGATACAGAAGAGCCATTAACCCACAGCTGCTCTGTCTTACTAGGGTTCAGCTGAAGCCTGTTGTTCCCCATCCAGGCCCCTACAGGCCCCAGGGACCAAGAGAGGGCAGTCACAGCATCACTTATTTCACCCAGTATAATCCTACAAATATTAGGAATAAAAAAGTTTGAATGAATGAATGAATGAGGAGCAAAACTAAATCCTCCTCATCTTTGCTCTAGCGTTGCTGATAAAAAGAAACTAGACTATATACTCTTCATGGGGAACAATCACATTAGCAAACTGTGTCCTTCAATACTTCATTTCCAATACTGCAGATACTTGAAGTCCACATGTCTTAAAGTTGCCAAGGCTGAGAACACTGGCTTAGAGCAATGCCTATATCATTTAAGACACACTTTTAACATTGCCTGCTTACTTTTGTTGGGAGAATATTATACTTGGGGTGGGGAAGAATTTTGCTCTAGCTCTAATAATAAAAGTCAAAGGGCATAGTAAAAAAAAAAAAAAGGTAATGACAACAGGTAGAACAACCAGCCTTAGAACTGATAATGAAGATATCCAAGTGGTGGATAGCTTCTGCTTTTTAGGATCAGCCATCAGCAGTAAAGGAACAAGCAGTAAAAAAATATGCTGTGGACTAGCATCTGGTAGAGCAGCCATGAAGTCCTTGGACAAGATATTCAACTGCTGTGATGTATCTAACCCTACAAAGGTCAGAATGGTCGTGCAAACTATGCAACCATTCCTTCTGCATATTTTCAGTAATAAAAGGATTTCTATCTATAAATCTCTGATTCTTAAAATAATCTATTTCCCCCTTTTTTATATTGAACAAATTTATTCTCATTCTTAAAAGGTAAGATTGTGGACCGGAAGAAGAGAAAGGCAAGATGCCAAGACATATTGATTTGATAAATCTTTTTTTTTTAAATAAATCTTTATACTGCCCTTTTAAACCAAGCGTTCCAAAGTGGCAAGATCTAGTTTTAGATTTCACAATATACAAATTTTGAACAATCATTAAAATACACAACAAAATAAACATAATCATTAAAATACAAAATAAACAATAAAAGAAGCAGCCAGGATATTTAAAAAGCTTCTTTGCAAAATTAATATTAATTGTAAAGGCCTGAAGAGATAAAAATGTCTTTGCTTTATGCTTAAATGAGAGTTATGTTGATGCCAGTTATACCTCACTGGGAAAGCATTTCAGATTTAGAGAGCTACCAGGAATGTCCCAGCGGATATCCACTCATCTACCTCAACTCTTGAGGGCACCAGAACAGGACCTTTGAAGATATCTGTAGGTCAAGACCTGGAAAATAAAAAGGTCTCTGTCTCTGTGTTTTCATTTCTGTTATCTCACAAGGGGTAAAGAGAACAGCCCCTTTGTCACACTAGGACTCTAAGCAATTCCTTTAGCTCAGATGAAGGCTAAGTCTATAGTCTATTTCTTATGAAGATTCTCTTGGCTAGAGAACTAGAAAAAATGCGAGAAAGCAATCTGGTCAGATATGTCAATGCAACAGTTGTTCAAGAGCTATTTTAGTCATAAGAGATTAGCTGTTAAAGTTAGAAAGAAGTATCAATTCCAAGGTTAAGAAAGCTCTGCCAGAGATTACCTTTCTATTTCTTGTTGTTTTTAATAAAAATTTTCTTGATTCTTTCCCCCATGCTAAATCATGTATGGTCCCTCATAAGGAGCCAAACATTTTAAAACTCTCCAACCTTTCCCCCGTTTCTAATTTTTATTATAAGACATGTCTTCAATCCTCCTTAATACCATAATTTGACTAGTCATACCTCCCTGCTAATTTTTCACAGATATATCCCACATCTTTTGCTTAAACATCCTTTATTGAATCAACAATCTAATCTATGAATTAGATCTGCCATTACTTGGATTTGACTGTATTTTACATATTTAATGATTATTGATATTATTTATGCTTTTACTGAATTGTAAATTGTTTTGTTGTGAACTGCCCAGGGTCCCCTACTTGGGGGAGATGGGTGGTGATAAAAATATGATAAATAAATAAATAAAATAAAATAAAATAATTGGGTATATTTGCACAAGCCAATAGACAATTAACCAAATTGTGCAAGCCATAATGGCAGCATTCACATATTGTTCCAAATTGAAACCAAACAATCCACATTCTGGCTTGCTTTAAGATCTGGGCAACTCAGTTTGCATTCCCTCTGGGACAAAATAGAATAGGTAATGATTGCTGGTATCTAGAGCACCAATCTGGGCAAAGAATAAAGTTTGTGATCTCTGAGCATTCTCAGCACACAAGTAGGATGCTAAATGTAAACTGAGGAGTTGCAATGCCTAATGTACTGTCAAGTGTAGAGAATAAGTAAGAAATGGTCCAATCATTACCAGCAAATTGCTGATAGTCAGAGCCATCAGATTACGTATTATAACTTTGAATTCTTTCTGTTAGCTTCTGTAATGGGCTGTGACAATAACCTCAGGAAACAGGAGGAAGAGCTGCAGCCTAGGCAACAGTCTGATAAGAGAAATCTGAGTCCAAAGGAGGAATGGGGTGGAGAAAGCATCTCAGAAGGGACCCTCCATAGTTCTCTAGAAAGTAAAGGCAGGTGAGGGGGGAAGCCCTTTCAAGCTTGCCAGTCTGTTTTTTAACCTTATGGGTAGTATTAGTTCTTATGGTTTTGATTTCCTGTTTGGACTACGTTGAAGGGCTGACAGACTTGGCTGAATTTTCTGCAAGCTGCCCAGAGTCACTTTGGTGGAATTGGACAGCTATTTTGTTTGGGTGGGTGTGTGTGCCTTCAAGTCAGTGTGGACTCCTGGCTACTGCCTGGACAAGTCCCTGCTGTTTTCTTGGCAAGATTTTCAGAAATGGTTTGCCCTTGCCTGCTTCCTAGGGCTGAGAGAGACTGGCCCAAGGTCACCCAGCTGGCTTCATGCCTAAGGCAGGACTAGTACTCACAGACTCCTGGTTTCTAGCTTGGTGCCTTTAACACTACACCAAACTGGTTCTCTGAGTTGGCTGGCCATAGAAATGTTTTAAATAAATAATTAATCCAAATCTCACTACCTTCTTGACATTTGCATAACCTCTTAAGAACAGTTGGGTGGTTATATATGAGGTATTGTGACAATGAATGAGAACTATGCTGAGAAATTGATCCTTCATGTAGAAAAATGAAATCCAATGCCCAAAGCTTTAAAAGCTACCACATGAGATATTGGATATGCAGTATACCCTGGAGTTTCCTTGCTTTAATATCAGATGATTCCTAGGTGATAGAGGGGAGATGAATGTAAATCAACAGCACACAGATTACGAATTAAAAGAAAGATATATATTTCTTTTCTTTGCCCCTTGCAAGCTAAGCACTTATGGGAAAACCCACAGAATTCACCACAGTGCTGCTCAAAACTGTCAGGAAGAATTCAGATGGAGTTTGAGGAAATCAAATTAGGGCAAAGGATTTTTAGATAGAATTTCTTCTCTGGATTCTGCCTCAATTCTAATAATTTAAACATTTTGCACAGGACTCAAAAGCACGGAGCTATTTTTGACAGAGTACATACGGTGTTTCATATGCAGAAGGACTCTACCATGTTCTCTCCTATTAGCATGGGTATGTTTTATGCAGCAGAGGGATATTCTCAGGCACTAAGTAAAATTACCCTTCACAGAAACAATTAGGAATGCAGGAATTTCTTATCCTCATGAATGAATGAATGAATGAATGAATGAATGAATGAATGAATGATCCTGTAGTATAAGTTTATGGTAAATACTGGATACGTGAATGTTAGTAAGTTATATATTTTCTCCCCTACAGGCAAATCAGAATATTGAGATGGGTTTAATCCTAACCATCAAACAAAATAGGTGTTCATAGGCCTCCTGGGTAACATGTAGGTTAACATTTTACTTTTTATTTCAAACATCATTTATTAAAATGGGCCTTACAATTGCAATAGAATTTAACTGAATTTGTAGCAGGTGAATTTCAAATGCCAACTTTTACTGTAATGGCCAAAAAGGCCGCATTTCAAGTTAGTCCAAGGATTCAAATTTTAGTAAGCGAGATTTATCCTTACATGAAGCACCAACAAATCTTTCTTCTGTCTCTTCCCCCAAGCAGCAATCTTTAAGAATAATGGTAGTAATGAAATCATTAGAGGTGGGATATGTGTTTCCAACTGTATAGTGTCTCAGTCTCAAAAATTAAATTATAGTGAAATCTAGAACAGAAAATTTGACAATACTTGATGTCTACGAGACTAGGTTTTGCTATTTCTTCAGCTTCCTGATTCAATCTGAGAGGAAAGAAAATATGAAGTCCATGATTTAGCTGTGCAAACTTGGTGGACTGTTTCCAGTGAAAGAGAAGTTAGGAAGGTATTTTGTCTCTCACATGTGTTTCACAACCCAGGTTACCACTCCCTGTTTTCAACACTCATTTTTTGGGACAGGAACAAGGTGAATAAATGACAGACATATTTAGTTCACCCATCCATCTTCCTAAGATGATCTGAAAAGACTTCACTCTAAATGTGGCTCACCAATAATTTCTTGTGGTTTGCCAATGAGTAATAAACTCCATATTGCTGTAGAGTGAGACAGGCAATAAATTTGAAAGATATATCCATAAAATGCTGCATTGGGCTTAACTGATCACAAAATGTGTAGGCTGATACAATATATGTTATAGCATAATCTGCATTATTTAAAGTTTAATCTGAATCTTTAAAGTTTTTGGGTCTGAAAGATAGTCAAAAAATAAGGCCATTCCATATTCACATATACATTTTACAAGAGAAAAACTAATAGTATTAAAAAATTAATTGTCCCTATTTTTCATATATAACTTTGCCAACTGGATCATTACCTTTTTAAAAAGTTGTTTTTGTAGCTTTGCTCCTTTCCCATCATAAAAAGTTATTTCTATTAGTTTCTAGACAAATTTATTTTCTTAGAGTCAAATATTCAATCAAAATGAATATTCAACAAAATGTTCAAGCAGAAAATTAAATCCAACCTTAACAATCCAAGGGCACTTGTAATTTATGGACTACTGGTTGCTATAATTAATTTTTAAAAAATTGAACTAGAAAATTACCTAATTATGAGAACAGGAACAAAATGCTTTTCCTAGCTACTTTCCTAATCTATGTAAATTAAAAACATCAGAAACGCCATTGATGGGACTGCACAGCCAAGACAATGAAGAAAATCTGCTACTCTTTATCCTTGACATATTCAATTTAAGCACCTACACAAAATGATGTGAAATACACGAAAGGGTATTTCAGAAATGTGCCTAGCCAGGTTCACGATATGGCACCAGCCAAGACTCTGGAACAGGGGTGGAGGGGTGGCTGTGGTCATCCGGGAATCCCTGGTGGCCTTCAGGGGCTCTGCTCTACAAGTGGCCGGTTGTGAGACCCTGTTCTTCAAGTTGGGCTCCCAAGAACAGTTGGGAGTGTTGCTACTATTCCAGACTCCCTGCTGCATGGCAACCTCCCTGCCTGAGCTGCTGGAGGCCGTCTCAGGGTTGACTGTGAGTTCCCCAGACTAATGGTTCTGGGGGACTTCAACCTGCCATAGCTGGGGCATGCCTCAGAGGTGGCTCGGGAGTTCACGGCCACCATGGCGGCCATGGGCCTGTCCCAGACTATTCGGGACCCAACTCGAGACAGTGGCCTCACACCAGACTTGGTTTTCTTGTCAGAGCAGTGGCAATGTGATCTGAGGGGAGAGTTGCATCTGTCCCCTTTGTCATGGTCAGATCACACCCTGGTAGCCCTGATATTCTCTTATGCTGCCCCACTCCGCAGGGAGGCAGGATGCGTTTGATTGGTCTGCCCTCGGCAACTGATGGACTCGATGGGGTTTCAGAGGGAGCTGGGGGTTATACCCAAGGATCTGCTGCACAGTCCAGTGGAGGCCCTGGCTGCTGCCTGGAATAGGGAGGCAGCAGGGGTCTTGGACAGGATCACACCTGTGCGACCTCTCTTGTCCCATTGAACCTGACACTCACCGGGGTTCACGGAGGGGTTGAGGGTTCTGAAGAGGATTAAGAGACATCTAGAGCACCGCTGGAGGAAGACGAAGACTGAACCCAATCAAACACAAGCTAGAGCTGCTATTAAGGCCTACCTTGTGGCGGTAAGAGGGCGAAAGGTCAATATTTCTCCACTCTTACTACATCCGGAGAATGCCACCCAAAGGCCCTGTTTAGGATCACCCGATCCCTTTTCGGGAAGGGAGACCTAGTAACTCACCTACAGGGCCACGCAGAAGAGTTTTCTGGGCATCTGGAGGATAAAATCGCTCAGATCTGTTCCAAGTTGGATGCCAAATGTGTAGCATGGCCTGTGGAGATGCCTGGGGAGCATACTTACCCAGTTATCTGAGAACAGTTTGATCCTGTTGGGCCTGAGGAATTGGACACGGTTCTCTGGACTGTAAATGCCACCACCTGTCAATTAGATCCTTGTCCCTCCTGACTGGTAAAGGCAGTTCGGGAGGTGACGTGTGGGTGGGTCCAGGCAATGGTGAATTCATCCTTGAGGGAGGGAGTGTTTCCAGCTGCCTTTAAAGAGGCGCTGGTGCTCCCCCTCCTCAAGAAACTGTCACTGGCCCCCACCGTGCTGGACAATTTTTGTCCAGTCTCCCATCTTCCCTTTTTAGGGAAGGTGGTTGAGAAAGTGGTGGCATTGCAGCTCCAGAGGATCCTGGATGAAAAGGATCATCTGGACCATTTCCTGTTGTGTTTCAGGCCTGGATATGGGACAGAAACAGCCTTGGTTGCACTTTTGGATGATCTCTGGTGGAAGTGGAATGGGAGCAGTGCATCCATCCTTGTTGTTCTTGACCTCTGAGCGGTTTTCGATATAATCAACCATGGTAACCTTTTGCGTTGGCTCAGGGAGTTGGGGGTGATTGGTGTGGTTTTGCGCTGGTTCACCTCCTTCCTCCAGGGCCAGTCCCAATTGGTATTGATAGGGAGCAAGAGATCCGGCCTGTGGCCCCTCCTTTGTGACGTGCCACAGGGTTCAGTACTCTCTCCGTTCCTTTTTAACATCTACATGAAACTGCTGGGTGAGATCATTCATCGCCACGGGATGAGGTATCATCAATATGCTGGTGATACTCAACTATACATCTCTATCCTGGGTGATGTAAGTGATGCTGTGGACACCCTCTCAGTGCCTGGAGGCTGTAGGGGTCTGGATGGGGAACAACAGGCTTCAGTTGAACCCTGGTAAGATGGAGTGGCTGTGGGTTGGGGGCTCCCCTGTATCCAGGAACTTACCATCTCTAGTTCTGGATGGGATTGTACTGCCCCAGACAGATCCAGTGTGGAACCTGGAGGTTCTCCTAGATTCACAGCTCCTGCTTGAAGAGCAGGTGGCAGTCTTTGCCAGGGGAGCCTTTGCACAACTTCGTGTTGTGCGCCAGCTATGCCCCTTCCTGGATCGGGAGTCCCTCCGGTCAGTCACTCATGCCCTAGTCATCTCCTGCATAGACTATTGCAATGTGGTCTACATGGGGCTACCCTTGAAGAGTATCTGGAAGCTACACCTGGTGCAGAATGCAGCTGCATGAGCAGTTTTAGGAGCCCCAAAGAGGGCACATATAACACCTTTGCTACGCGAGCTGCACTGGGTGCCAGTTTGCTTCCAGGTCCAATTCAAGGTGATGGTTATCACATTTAAAGCCCTACTTGGCATGGGCCCAGGTTACCTGAGGGACCGTCTCACCCCCATTACATTGACCCGTCCTACTGGGTCAGGCATGCTACAGACTCTGCCCATGAGAGACTGTCATTTGGCAGGGTCCAGGAGGAGGGCCTTCTCTGCTGTGGCCCCTGCCGTTTGGAACAAGTTACCCCCAGAAGTGAGATAGGCCCCCACTGTCCCGGCCTTCCGAAAGGGGTTAAGACTTGGTTGTGCCACCTCGCTTGGGGTGGGAGGGGGGATAGTCAATCATGGGGGTGGTTGGCGCCTTGATGCGGCCAATGATAACACCATTATTCACCATCTTGGACTGTATATATTATATCTTGCATTTTTATATTTATGTATTTATATTTATATTGTATTTATTCTAATGATATTTTAATCTTTGATTTTTAACTGTCTGTAAACCACCCAGAGTCGTTGTAATATGAGATGGGCGGGGAAGAAATATGATAAATAAATAAAGGTTTTCTGGGTCCAAAATATGAGGATATCAGTGATACTACTCAAGAGCAGTAACCTGGCAAATCAAGGCTGGCAGAATGAATCCACTTTTGTTAAAATCATATATAGCAAAAATCTACAGCTACTATAGGTGCTCACAAGTCCAGTAATACTATACAGTATGCTCAAACAAAATATAAGCTGCCCTTTGCCACAAAACCTAAATCCAGACTACAACAGTGACAGAGTCAGAAAATAAGAGATGACAACATGTAACATTTAGTAAGCAAGCCAAAGCCAATTCCAAAGCCAATTCCTAAGTATTCTACTGGTCATTATTATAATAAAAATGTTTGATTCAATGGAGTCAAGTCATTGGCTTTATTCCACAAAATAAATAAATGATCCAAGTGTGACCTGAATCCTCAAACTCTAAGCCAGAGTTTTGAATCCATACACAAGACCCATTTTGTCGAATGCAGGCTTACCATAAACAGCCTCCAATATCAGTCCAAAGACTTAATTAGTTCATCAAATGAAGTTAATCAGCGATCTCTGCAGAGATGGAAGACTAAACAGCGTATTTGGATATATTTCAATCTGAGTTACAGTCACTGCTGAAACTGTAGCAGCATGGAATGACTTTGTTAAAAACTGGATGGCTGAAGAACTACAGGTAGTACCTTGGGTTTGTCAGGTATTTCAGCAGTTTCTGATCACAATCTTTGGTGGGAGTATGGAGTCCTGAGTGTCAGCTTTAGAAGTGGGAGGTATTGTACTGAGTATATAATGAGTTGAATTAAAAATAAAAATGATAAAATTATAACAGGAAGCTAAGGTGAGATATTATGGAAGGGCTATTTTAGATGTGATAGTGGTATCAGTTCACTATTTAAAACCCTAAGCGACTTAGGACTAGGTTACCTGAAGGAGTGCTTCCTTCCATATGTAACTACCCAGACCTTAAGATCTTCTAATAAGGCTAGCCCCTCCCCTGAAAGGAGGGGAGGTGGGTCTCTACAAGGGAGAAAGTTTTTTTACCCCCTGTGGTGGCACCACATTTGTCTCTCCAGAAAGACTCCACTGGTGCTCACAATAGTATAATTTCAGCAAGGCGAAGACCCTTCTATTTTCCAAGGCATTTTAATTATTAATTGTATTCATTATTGTATTCTACTGCATTTTAATTCATTGCGTTTTTGATTTTGAACAACCACCTTGTAGCTAGCTAGTTTGAATAGTGTTTTTATTTTGCATTTTATATTATTGTTTTAACTCTAATTGTATGTTTAGTGTGTTTTACAGGCTCCCAAAGAGCTTCAGCTATTGGGAGGCTTAAGCTTTTTAATAAATAAATAAAATATATTGAAAAGTGAGATTAAAATGAATGCTATAAGTGGTAGCATGAAAAGAAAAAAGAAAAGGATGGAACGGAACGGAACAGAAAGGAAAGGAAAGGAAAAAAGAAAAGATCATAAATGCTGGTGAGAATGTTGAAAAATAGTAAGACTGCAAATGTACACAGTAACTGGATAAATATTAAAATATGGATGTGGTTTGTTTATGGAGCAATTATACAGTCTGTTTTACATGTGTGAAGACCACAGCTATGCTTGATGATTGAAAGAATCATGTTATTGTTTCCTGATGCAAAGAGAAAAGGGACAAATGACACTGAATCTAGGGGGGCTGTGGATGACATATATTGTACAAGGGACTGGAAGCTGCTTCAAGAGGGAGGAAAGGAAATATACTGAATTTTAATTCAGGTAAGACAGAGTTTTTGTGGAAGGGAAAACCAGTTTTTTAAGACATCAGTGTCAAAACAGCACGAGGTAGAATTGCACTTATCTAGATGTATAATTTTATTTGGTGCTAAAAGTCTAGATGGTGACAGTGACAATGGATGTTTTTTTATCCACTAAGGATAAGACACCATCTGTGAGGTTTTTTTTTAACTGTTGAACTTAGTCACAGCCACCCACTTGTCAGTTATCTCTTAAACTTGATTAATTTAGCTTTCAGGATAAGTTGAAAACAACAGCTATTACAAATGTGGCTGCAACTGCTTAGATAGGACCAGAAAATCTTAATAGGTGACACTTCTTTTGTGCTATTTATGTTGGGTTTTTTTTGCTAATATATAGGATGAAGTTATCCAACAGATTGCTTTCATATATATAATCCTTTCCACCTGTCAGCTAGACTGATCAGAACAAGGGGCAAAAGTGCAGCCCAAACCATGGGAATCCCTTTCTGTTGACTTGTGCCTTACCCTTTTAGTCTACTATTTTCTTGACTTTTTGAATATTTCAAAGTGAAATTTCAGCATGATAGGGTCATCACTATTAACATATTCAATTATTTATATATATTTTTTAAAAATGATGTTGAATAAAGAACCATGTAGTTGCCAGTAGGAATTCATTCGTTGCCTTGGAATTTGGGGAATATCATCAGAAACAGAATTAGAAAGTTGGAAGATGATATTTAAGCTGTAAAATCACATCATGTGCTCAATGCAGGATATAAGTTAAATGACCCAGAATAGATGGTTTTCTAGCCTCTGCATGGAAGACTCCAGTGAGGGGGGACCCATCCATGTTGATTTGCTTTTAGTATTAGGAAATTTCTTCTAACATTCAATCGCAACCTGCCCTGTTATAACTTAAATTCATTTTTCCATATTTTTTTATGTAGAAACAATGGAGAACAAGTCTTGATCCGTGTGTGTGTTTGACAGACAGACTTCTTTAAGATATATGAAGAGTGTTATTACATCCCCTTCTCAAACAGAACAGTCTCAATAACTTCAATCACTCTTCATAGAATTTAGTTTCTAGTCCTCTATCACTATCCTTCTCTAAATCTGTTCCAGTTCATCTGAATCTTTCCCATAGCACAGTGCTCAAAACATAGCACAATAAAGGTGGGATCTGATGAATATATTATGCCCTGATTTGGAAACTATACTGCTGCTGCTGTAATCTAAAATTCCATTTGCCTTTTTAGCAGCCACAGCATATTGCTGACTCATATTCAGTTTGCAGTCCACTGCTATTCCAAGATCTTTTTCTGAAGTATTCTTACCAAGCCACATATGTTTGATAGTATATCTGTGCATTGAATTTCTGTTCCGAAGTGGAACATTTTATTTAGCATCCTGTTAAAACTGTTATTTCCAACCCATATCTCTAATCTAGCAATGTAATTCTGAATTTTATTTCTGTCTTCTAGAATATTTATAAGCATTCCTTCCATCACATCGTTCAAGCCATTAATAAAAAATACTGAAGGGTACAAGGCCCAGCACTAAACTCTGAAGTAGTCTTACTTGATATTTACAATAGAGTTTGATGAGAAATTATTGACAAGGCATTGTTAAAAATGATTTTCAAGCCAGCTGTGTATTTACTTGATTCTTACATCATCAAGCCTATATCAAAAGTTGTTAACCAGAATGTCATGGGATATTTTCTTAAATGATTTGTTGAAGTGAAGATATATTATATCCACAACATTCCCACAATTTACTAAGGAAGTTATTCAATCAAAATATAATAAAATCTAATTCTGCTCAAAACTTGTCACTGCTTTCTAGTAACAACCACACTGCTTTCAAGGTATTTAGGTATGTTATTATTTACTCTAGAATCTTCCCAGATATCAAGGTTAGACAGACTGTTTATATTTCCCTGGATTTCCCTTCTTCTGATCATCTGGTGACTCACCCCTTCTCCAAGATTTTTCAAATATCAAGCTCAATCCAGGACACCATTTCTTTAGTAGACTAGAGTACAATTCATCTAGACCTATTTGTGCTAATACATTTGTCTGAATTACTGTCACAGTGCCTTGCCAACATCCAAATCTGTAAGCCAAGTTTTCAAATTCTCAGCATGACCACGCTGGTTGAGTAGTTCTGGGAGGTGAAGTCTGCACATCACACCTGCTTGACAGGTCTATCTGAACCACATCCAAGCAAGAAGAACCTGAGATGTTAATTTTGGCATAGCTGAAGTGGGTTCAGCATGTGTTCCTATTTCATACTCTTCCAACCTAATATATACTTAATTGTTCCTACCTCATATTTTATAGATATTTAGAAGTATTGTGTCAAACATATATGTATGTATGTATGTATGTATGTATGTATGTATGTGTATATATGAGAGAGAGAGAGATTTTTTTTACATGGGTAAAATGATTCTCCTAATATTTGGAGTATCTCTTCTTTAACAATCTTTCCACCACTTTGCAAAGGTCTCCCTGCCTAAGAACCAACAGAGAACTGATGATTCTAAGCCCCCTCATTTTCTAATCTTTTGTGCTTCTGAGTTCCACCAATATGGCCAGAATAAGGAATGTAGCTTTCTTTTTATCATATTAACTATTAGCTGCTTCTTCCCAGAATCCTTTTCATTTCATTGATTTCTGTCCTAATGCTTTTTTCTTGGAGATTTTATACTGATTTACTAATATTCCAATCCAAATAAAATTGGGGAATCAATGCCTCCTCTGTCGCACTTGCTTTGGATGTGGTCCCAGGCACATCCAGGCAGATGCATTCAAGTGCAATCCATCAGTCCTTGAGCTAGCAGGAAAGTGTGTCAGCATAAAATTTGCATCCCTGATAGCTGAACTCTATTCTACCACAGTAATGAGGCCAGCAAGTGGTGCTGTCCTTCCAGTTTTAAAGCAAGTTAAAGAAGGTAACTGAAGATTTGGATCTCTCTGTTTTTATTTTAAATTTAAATTTTATTTCATTAAACTTTTAAAAACATTGCAATTGACATTTATTTCAAAAGCCTTAGTAGTTTGTAGTTCTATATACAAACTAAAGAGCAATAGAGCTATTACTGTTATGTAAAAAATACCATGATTTGAAAAAGAAACCAAATTGTTAATAAAACATGCTACAGTATACCCATGGCAAAGCTTATGTTGGGTTAAGAGGGTAAGCCACTCTTAAAACTGGGTCAGCTTTGGGTTGGTACTGAGATGGAAGTAACACTAATGAGGAGATGTCCCATCAAAATGGTTATCGGGGCATATTTGTGCCACAGTTTAGCAGAATGTAAGGATGTGGCCTGGGTTAAATAGACTATTTTCCATATTGCCATCAGGGTTCAAACTGATTCTTGCAGTTATACCAGTGCTTCCCAAACCTTTTCCTTTGCTACCCCAAAAAGACCTTATTAGAAAGTCTTTTTTACCCAATGTAAGTAAAATACTTCAAGTCAATTTAAATGCCCCTGTTGTGATTGGGTAATGGGTTTGTGTGTCCTTACCCAAAGAAAAACCACTTTTATCCAATTTCGAGTAATTTATCCAGGTTTGGGAAGCTCTGAGTTACAGCATATCCTACCTATTTAGGCTTAAAGACAGTCAGCTGAAAAATATTAAAATGCATATATCATTAAATATTGCCTAATTAAAAAGGTACTGTTTCAGTTCAGTATGTCACTAATTTTATTCATTTTTAGTACTGAATTTTTAACAGAAAATATCCCACTATCAATAAACTGGCTAACTCACCTTGATTATAGTTTTGTTAATGAAGTTTGACAAACTATGTGTAACACTGGACTGTGCTTGCCTTTTAATATTACTATTCTTATTATGCTACCAAATTAAAAGATTTGTAGAAACTGGATGAGCAGAATGATTGCTGGACAAATAAAAAGAAATGTTCCAGTGGTTTATAGCTCAATCATGTACAAATGCATGAGTAAGTTTCATTACCACATTGCAGAATTAATTCATTCTAAGTAGTTATCGGAAGACAAATATTTGATTTTTCCCTAGTTACCATCTTTCTATTACTAATCTTACTTCAAACCATGCACAAATGTAAGTATATAAATCTACTATCTACTGACACAGGCTAAACTTCCTTTGGTGGCTTGCTTCAGCATTGTTCTTTTGAATAGTAGATACGTCAGAAGTGACCAGTGAAGAATGGATGTTAGAACTGTCACTTAAGAAATTCCTCAAACCTATTGTAGCCCTATCAGTCACAAAACTACAGGAATAAATAGTAACAAACAAGGTCAGGGCCTGAAATGGCACTTGTTAGCTGTCTAGGCTAAGGGTCCAGATGGATATTAAAAGAGATGATGAATGACGGGCAGTGGTGAAGAATGAAAATAAGAATGGATGGAATACATATAACTTTGGATCAGTTTTCCCCACAACCCTTATAATGGGTTATAATCGATCAATTCCAAGTGAAAATACTAATGCTTTTTTATGCAGTATATGAAAAATACATAGTTTCAGAATGAATGTTTTTGCTGCATCAGGAGAGCAATATACAACTTTATGATCCGCACATGCCTGTACAGGTAGTCCTCAACTTATGATGGCAATTTGGACAGGAATTTCCATTGCTAAGCGATGCAGTTGTAAAGCACAACTGCATCGCTTAGCAACGGAAGTCCCTGCAGTTCCAGTTGCCATAGTTAACTGAATCCCATGGGTTGTTAGGCAACACAACTTTCTGCTGGCTTCCCACAACCAAAGTCAATGAGGAAGCTGGCAGGAAGCTGCAAGTCCCAGTCCAGCAGGCAAGTTGCCAGGTGGGGGAGAGAGCAAAGGCGTGTGTGGGGGAGGGTTGGGTGTGTGTGTGAGGTTGTGAGGGAGGTTGGGGAGGGTGTGGAAGGGTGTGCAAGAGACACAGCATGGGTCAGTGAGGGTACACAAGAGTGTGAGGGTGGGTTGGGGAGAGACTAAGGGGGTGTGTGAAGGTGCAAGGGGGTGCGTGAAAGGCATGGTGTGAGTCAGGACAGGTGTGTGAGGGTGTGTGCAAGAGGCACGGTGCAGATTGGGTAGGGTGCGAGGGGTGTGAGAGGGTGAAAGGGAGGCACAGGGAGGGTTGGGGAGGGCATGTGGCGGTGCACGAGTGGCTGGTACAGCACAAGCACAGAGGGGCTGAGGAAGGTGCATGGGTGGGAGAGACTTACCCCGGCAACTTGCAATCTTCCCTGCCGACTTCCCCACTGACTTCCTGGGGAAGCTGGCAAGGAAGGTTGCAAATGGTGATCACATTGACCGCGGGGTGCTGCAACTGGTCATATGTGTGAACTGTTTACCAAGTGCCCAGGTCACGTTCACTGGAACTCCGAGGACCAGTCGTAACCACTGTTTGTTCAGTGCCATTCAGCCACAGAACGGTTGCTGAATGAATGGTCGTAGATCAAGGACTACCTGTATATCCATTTATACAGAGAGTATTATAATACAATCTGAAAGTCCGACACAGTTAGGGTAAGGTTTCTTTCAGGGCTCCAAGGAGTCCTGTTTTTTCCACAAATAAGAAGAGAAGATTCCAGAAACACAATTACAGTATAGTGTTATATAGTGGAACTGCACCTTCATCCAATAATTTGACTAAGGGAGCTTGGGTGTTCAGCCAGCTCAGGATCATTTGCCAGTCTGACCAGGGTAACAAAATCAAAGTGTCTAAAAAGAGCATAAACTCATTTTGTTCCTAGAACACCAACTCTGAAAGGTAGATAGGGCTTAAAGAGAACTTGATTCAGTGCAAAGTTAGTGTGAGAGTTCCACAGACAGTGGAAAAATAACATGATAGCCAATCTAATGGTTGCAAAAACAATGAACACATGGAAACAAGCCAACTCACTCAAAAGAGGAACTCAAGCAGTCTGTTACATACAGAGGGAATAAAGAAGATATTCAAGGGGTTTGAGTCCTGTTAGTATATATGCAGCTTGTTCTTGAAATACAGAAAATAAGTAACTTATTTTCTTCAATAAGCATTACTTATTAGCAGTTCTTGCAATTTCGTATGAGTTTGTGCAAGTGGTTCAGTCCTGCCTGTGAGGTGAAGTCACCCTCATACTCCATAGCCAAGGGGACCTGGGTCTTCCCAGTCTGAACTCCAACATATTCAGATGTACTTGCAATGAATACCCAGTCCAATGCACAAACACAACATTCAAAAACAAGGATCCACACACACTGATACTTCAGGCTGCCTTCCTCAAGAACCCCATCCCCTTCACTGCTCTCTCCTAGAAGAGAATGAAGAGGAGGTCGAGGTGAAGCAATCAAAGGGAAGGTTCTGGGCTGGATCCTGAAATAGGGATCAGAGGTGGGGATGTGGACAGTGGCAGGAAAGCAGGTGGGTGAGCAGAAAAGGAGATGGGATGCAAGCTGGGGTATCCACAGGGAGGAGTAAAAAACCCTCAAGATGATGGCTACAACCATGGGATCGAAGCCCTGTGACACACATAAAAAGGGGCAGGGCTTTGATTGCTTAGTGGTGACTGCCATCTTGACTTTTTTAACCCCCTTATGGACACTTCTGCTTGGGGAAAAATGCAATGGCTTGGCATAGGCAGTATAAACAGGGGTCTGAAAAGAAGAAGAGAAGAAAGTGATATGGGGTTGGGGAAAGCAGAGAGCTGAGGGAGGAAGAGAAAAGAATAGGCACCTGGGATTAGGAAGCTGAGAAAGTCAGGTAAAAATCACTGGTTGGTCCATGGACAGGGAAGGAAATAGAAGTTTGGCAGGGTTGGGAAGAAGAGGCTACCCAGAGACTGTACCAGATTCTTGAAAAATGGATAAGCAGTTCCAGGCACTTTAGTTCATTTCACGATCATAATCTAAAACCTCGATTTATCAAATAAGTATGGAACATATTATAAATCCTGGGCAAATACAATCCAGCCACAATGATCCTTGCACTGACTGAATTGATGTAATGAAGCTATACATGAGCTACTCTTTGACAATGCTACAAGTAACTTTGAGTTTGACGTCACTAATTGCTTTATTATAGCCTGAAGCTTTGGATAGTATAATTGGTGTAAAATAATTATTCTTGTTTGTGTCTTTCTGCCTGTGTATCCAAAACCTGCAGTGTGGCTAGGATGAATGAACTGTCTTGGTGAGATAAAGAGTTGTAAAAGGCAGTACACACAGGCATATGTAAAGAGGGAACTTTAGAGAGTGAAATTAGGTGATGGGGGATAAATATGGAGTCTTGTGACTATGTGTCAGGTGAGAGTGGACACAGGCTAAGGCTGCTTCTAGAACTACAGCAAACTGTAGCAAACAGGCCCAGATGGGAATCAGGGAAAGAAGCTTGAAAGGATCTGGTCTAACAACAACTGATGCTGTCAGTTCAGATGCAGTTAAGACCGGCTTTAGGCTAAAGACAAGTAGACACTGGTCTAGAATGCCAACGCCAGCCCTCCTTCCAAATCATTCTAAAAATGCCAATCTTCGCATCAGTGGGAGGTGGTGTCATTAGTCAATGTGGCTGAGGGGTGCCATATACCCTTACTGGCTGTAGTAAACAACAGAGCCTGTGGAGAGTCCCAGGTGACTGGTGACAGGCAGTGAACCGTTAAGTGTACTGTTTTTAACAGTCTGTCATAGACTTTAAGAACCTTCCTCTGTATGGTATAAAAAGTATTGTTAACTAGAACTTGTCAAGAAATCTCCATCTAAGCGGATATTTGTAGCTCAGGGTTGAACTGTGGAGTCCTTGATGCTCTCTCAGCCTTGTTGTTTTCTTGCAGACGTTTCATTGCCAGACTAGGCAACATCTTCAGGCACTGAAGGATGCCAGGAATGAGCATCTTCAGTCAAAAGTTTCATTACATGCTCCTTCCCCCTTTGGTGGGCTTGCAGGCACCATCAGTGCCTCTCAAAGCTGATAATCACAAAAGTTTACAAGCAGGTAATATGAGTAGGGATGAGATATAAAGGAGTTCAGATTTAGGATTTGTGTGCATTTGTGCATTTGTTTAGTTTGTTCTACAGTGACCATATTATAAAGGACAGTTCTTTATTACAGAAAGCTATCCTTTAGATTTAATTTAATTATTTATTTTCTTGGTTTTGCTCTTGAATTTCTTTTGAAAAGCAAAGTTATAGACATAAACAATTTTTTTTTTTACCCATACGAACCTCTTTCAGATTTGTCCCTTTTTCAGATTTGTCCTTTATTTTTTCCAAGAAAATATGGTCACTGTAGGTATTCCATAAAAAAGATCAGAAGCAGGCAGGCAACAGTATTTTCCGTGACACTCTATTGAAGTGGAAATTGAACTTTGAAGAAGCAGGATAGGAAGAGTATTGACGCTTTTGAACTTTGGTGTCAGAGAAGACTCCCAAGAATACCATGGGTATTCTCAAGAATCTTAGGTAACAAACATGTGGATCTTCAAACAAATCAGCCCTGGGTTCTCACTCGAAGCACAAATGACCAGGCTTATATTGGACACATTTTGCAGAGACTAGATTTCTGGAAAAGAGTATAATGCTGAGAAAGGTAGAGAAAAGAAAAGAAGAAGACAATCATGAGAGAGTAGATGGAGTCAGTTATAGCAGTGATGGAAGATCTGAGGGACCAGGTTGGGGACAGATCTTCCTGGAGAAAATCTATGTGGTTGCCAGGAGTCGACACTGATAATCAGTTCAATAAAAGTTATATGATGGAAAATGTAACTAAAAATCTGATCCCACAATTTTTTCTTTGCATCCTAGCCTATAATAAAACTGTAAGAATGATGGTATTAAAGCCTTAAATAGGGCAGAATGCAACTGCCAGAATTTAAACTGACAGAGCCAAAGTAATGTGGTTTATCTGGTTTGGCTTAATGGGTCATGTGAATCTACTCATTTTCTCTCAACTGTGGTTTCTGTCTTGTTTCTAGAATTGCTGAGAGTATTCTCTGAGGGAGGACTTGTCACTGGAATATTTTTTTCTCCTGAAGCTGAAATAGCTATGATTTTGCAAACATTTCAGCATCGAGTTAAAACTTAATTATTTGCCCAGGCAATTTAAAATAGCATGCTGCTTTGTTGAGTTTGTTCTGCTATTTTTATGTTTTTAATTTGTTCTCATCGTAATATTATTCTATGAAATATATAGGCCAAAAAGACTTCAAATAAATAAACTCATAAATAAATAATGGTGGAGCAGTGAGGACTGAATATGCTCAGTAGGCACAGAATAATAACCATGCATTGGGAAGAAGGAAAATTAAAAGAAGGGGAGTATGAAATCCTACAGCATCCTATGCCTGGCTAGCTGGGATCCTCAGCAGGTATATTCTATGATGCAGATTTTGTTGCTGGTCCCATTTTTTCTTCAACTAAGATATTTCATATTAAATTTGAAGGATTTTCCCACCTCAATAGTACCTTGAGTTTTGCTAGTCACTGTGGGTGGGGTGGGGACCAGACGGCCTTGATCTCCAGGAAGAAAAACTACACAGGTCTCTGAGATCAAGAAAACACCTCCACATAGGCACTTTCCAGATAACTATCTTATTTGCTGAGCTAATTAGCTCTTTCTCAGTCTTTCATTGCATCTCATAACAGAAATGGTGATACCTGACTCTGAGTTCACCAAATGTCTGCAATCCAATTAGTTCAGCACTTATTGCTTTCCTACCTGAAAAGAGTTATCTCCTACCAAACATGTTTTTCCTTCATTTTGCCTTGCTCTGACTAATTGGAAGAGTGCTTGTTAGTCAAGTTTGTAGGTAAGGACTATATAACTTCTATTTAGTTGTACTTTTTGCAGTTCCAAACCTATAGAAGTGAAAGATAGTAATGCAAAAGAGGATGGAATGTCTGACAGATTCTGGGGAAGAAAAAAAGAACTGTTGCAAATGAGGGACCCCAGCCCAGGGGAGGGGGGAAGCATGAGAAAGAGACTCAAAGCAACTCTGCCTTAATTAGACTAAGGATAAGTTCAGCGGGGGAACAGGTTTGACAGGCTTTCAAGATTACCCTCCAGGCAATAAAGATCTTTGCAGAAATCCAAGTGGTTCTTGTTTCCTGAGTTCATCGACCTCAAAGGGCTTGACACCTCCCCACCCAAAGAAAAGAATTCTATATAACGATGCTGCACCAGGCAAAATTAAGATGGCGACCTATTAACTGCATAATAGGACCATGCAATGAAGCTTCACTTTACTGGTACTCCCAGTGAAAAGACACACACAAGACAATGGAGTGCTTTGAAGACGATGCCACACCCTGTTTGTTTGAGTACTCCCCGTGAATGTATTGCAATCTTACTGCATGTACTTCAACATTTAGAGTTTGATGTTTAGATAAATTAAAATCTTCTCCTCCTTCTCCTTCTCCGACCAAATGCATGAAAGTTGAAAACATGGAAGTCGATGAGGGCTTGTGAATTAGTCCCTTCGTATGCCTGGCCTTGCTTCCTCGCCTCTCCACCAGTAGTCAGGAAGATCTGAAGAACAGTCTTTTCCATGTTTTATTAGAAATTAGCTTTAGAAGTTACGGCATATAGGGGGGGAAAAGCATTTATATAACCCAAGGTACAGTCACAAATTGTTTTATTAATTTACAGTTATGTTTCCATTAGCATATTCCAACCAAGTAATTGCCAAAAAAAATATCAGGAGTCTCCAGGTGGAATGGCCTTCTGTGCAGGAAGGCGTGTACAGTATGTGAGCAATCTGGGAAGAGCACCAAAAGACCTACGTCTCACCTTTAGGAAGACATGGCTGCCTCAACGCTCGGAGGAACAAGGGCTGCCTCAACGCTCGGAGGAACAAGGGCTGCCTCAACGCTCGGAGGAACAAGGGCTTTGCTTGCAGGGCTGCCGTGATCAAGGCACCCCTCTGAATGATTCATCTACCTTGAATAGTTAGGCTGAAACTGATTCATAATTTTAACTGGTTTGCATATCTAGCCTGATTCATCTTGCCCACCACTCTCCCTTATTTTCCTTTACAAAGCCAGACCCCACTATATACGATTACCGTAAAATACTGCTAAAGCCAACCCATTTCAAACCGCTTTCATCAAGATTTGCTGTAGATCTAATGTAGCAGTACCTAATGTGTCCCTTTTCAAAGTTGTTCTATGCACCGACATTGTAGGAGGGGGGGGTAGGCTTTCTAGAGTTACAGACTGCAGCAGTTTTTAAATGTTAAGCCATTCAAAAAAGTCACAAAAAATTATTATTGCTCCTTCACTCTTGATGATTACCTAGTGCTTATTAGGAATGTGCCACATTTTATGTTTCTAAAATATTCTTAGAAATTAACCCTTGCCAGGATTAGAAACAGATTTAGGTGGCATTATACAATCTTGTGAATTAAATAATGCACCTGTACTTCCTCAATTACCAGCTGCAACAAAAGATATCTAATTACATTTAACTGCTTTTCATTCCAACTAACCTTATTTAGCGTTGTTATCATTATACAAGCTTTGTCTTTTGTCTGGTGTTTTTCAGCAAATATTTAAGTTTTAAATGCATTCACAATATGAATGGAGCGCACAAGAAGAGGAAGAAAAAAGGTGTTTGCTATAAGAGCAATCACAGGCTTATTGTTTTCACATACAGAGCTCTTGGTATGATGCAATGCCAAATCCAGATTCACGATAAAACAGTCATACTGCTCCCCAGGAGTGAAGTTCAGCTAAATATGGCTTCTTTCCTTATACCTATGTTTAAGTGTGGGCCTTTAACACCATTTCATTAGTGGTAACATGGCTGACTTTTTTTTTTTCTAAAGTAGATTTGATATAAGCAAATAATAATAAAAAATAGTATTTATACCACTGATCATGCTTGTTTCTGCAGTGCTGACTGGTACCCTTTTATAAATATTACTCTTCTACTGTTATTTATTTATTTATTTGTTAAATTTATCCACCGTCCAATCTTGTTCAGTGATGACTCTGGGCGGCTTACAATAAATAAAAGAATAAAAATTCATTATACAATATAATATAATAAATATAAAATATAAAATGTAAAATACAACATATAACATATAAAATATAAAATATAATCTTTTGGATTTTTTCCCCTCTTCTCTGCCTTTTGTCTCATTAGATTCACTGCCATTTACTGTGATTTGTTGAGGCAAATTGTACAACCAGTATCTTTTTGTAACTTTATCAGATACAGGACTGAAGTAACAACAACAACAAAAAAATAATGTACATGAGTAGTATCCTCCAGATGTGATGGATTTCCCTACCCAGCATGATTAATCCAAGGGATTAGGAGAGATTTATTGCAAAACATGTGTGAGACCACAAGGATGCCTAGGTCTGCTACAAGCCAATCACACTATAAGACAAAAGCATGAAGGGGGAAAAAACTGAATGAAAAGAAAGCAAACATGTGCAGATAAAATAGGAAACAGAAATTTGTTTACAAGCATGAAAATGGGAGGGGTTACTCTTAAGAGTCATCAAAGCAAAAAAGTTGAACATCTCTCCACAATTGTGGTAATTAGAAATACTGATTTTTAATGGGAAATTTTGTCCATGTCCTGAAGCCAGGTCAAACTGAGATAGGTAGTAGTATGCCCTGGAATTGCAAGCCCATTTTTATCAGTTTGTTATTTGTTAAAATTATCTTTAAACTGTCCTTCAGCCAAAGAAATCAAGACATGAATCTAAGGAAAGGATACAAACCATGAATAAAATTAGCGATGCTAGTTTCATTGTGCCATTATTTGACCTGATTCACTGGCAAATCACTTTCCTCTAGGAGGATGGGAAGGAGAGGAACTGCAATTTCTTCCTTAAATGTAGCACAGAGGAGGAAATAGTATATCTTTTCTCCCTAATCCACAATCTTAATGGAAATTGTCTCAGTCTTGCCTAGGTCTTGAGAGAGAGACCGAGACCCCCAAGGTCTACCCCTGTAAGAATGGCGCTTTTCTTGAAAACAATGCAAGTTTCATTTTCAGAGTGCTAGCACGTACATAAAATTAAGGCTGTGCAACCTCCTTGACAAGTGAATCCTTAGCTCTAAAAGAAGCTTAATCCAATTTTTGTCAACTTGAAAGATAACCCTAGCCTGATTCCAAGAAATGGATCAAAAACAGAGTATGGATCAAAAACAGAACAAACAAACAAAAAACCCTGGGCTTTGTTTTTGTATTATCTTTATCCAAAATGCAGGCAAGTTAAAGCATTATAAATGGAGAAATCCAAATACCATAGGAATCAGTGCAAGGTTTTTGAGCTACCTGCCTTTTAAAATTTGTTTATTTAAAATGCTCATAATTTGGGATAAAAATTACAGGAAGTTTGGATCTCTATTAAGAGAAGAGTCCTGCCAAATTTCATTGGAAAAGTTGAAAGGCCTTTCAAATTATATTCATTCATTCATTCATTCACTGGGCTTTTGAGTTAGTCTTGACTCCTGGCAACTTCCTGGACTAGTCCCTGCAGTTTTCTTGGCAAGGATTCAGAAGTGGTTTGCCACTGCTTCCTTCCTACGGCTGAAAGAGAGTGACTGGCCCAAGGTCACCCAGCTGGTTTCATGCCTAACATGGGATTAGAACTCACGGTCTTCCAGTTTCTAGCGTGGTGTCTTTGTTGGAATTATCAGGGATCAACTCAGCATTGTCTCATAAGCATAAGGGGGTCGCTCTAGAAAATCGTATCTCTATTGTGCTTGTGGGATGTCAGGTGGGTCACCTCACTTCCTCTTCCTCCTTCTTCTTGGGCTTGGGGATTAACAACCTCCATTACCTTGTGGGCAGACATGCAAGCAGGGGGACTGCAGAATGCAGCTCCTCGCCCTTTCTATTCCACATAGAAAGTGTCTACAAAGAACCAGTGATTATTAAGTGCTTTCTACTATGAATCTACCTGTATCCAGATCTACTGAATAAAAGTAAGCTATCTCTATTTTTCTTCATCTAACTACAGTGTGAAGACTGAATTTATTTCTGAATGTAATTAAGCTTAATGTGCAACTTCCTTTTTTGGTTTATGCTTCTACTCTGCAAGATTGCTGTTAGCTGCTTGGAGTTCTTTTATTAACCTTTAAAAACTCCACCAATCTTAACCACTACACCAAACTGGCTCTCTATCTTATATTTTAAAAACTTTAAAAAGAACCCCTAATGTTTTTGTTTTGAGGCAAATTGCAGTGACATCTGCAAAAAAAAGAGGAACTTTTAGTAAGAAGTTTTTGTGGCAAAGGAAGCCCCACCCTTATTTTTTTTTAAAAAAAAATGTTAAATATGAATTCCTAAACTTCATATTAGAGGAGGAGTTTTGTATAAGGCAAAACTTCTACTTTATTGCTTTTTTAAAAAAAAAAATCCTATGGTTATTGGTGCTGTTTGGCAAACTGCCTTTTAAAATTCAGAACTAGAACAGAAACAGCTAAGAAACAGAGGAGGGTAAAGAATAGAACAGGGTAGGGTAGGATAGGTAGATTTTAATGCCCATACAGATGAAATTAGAACCTGACAAGTGGTGAAAAGATCATATTCTGTTTAAGTGTGGTAATCAAGGATTGGAAATCTGGATAACAGCAATTTAGCAAAGTTTTCTTTGTGAAGTAACATTTTAGTGGGTTCTCTAGACTTTGAAAGTGCATATGAAAGAATCCTATGAAGAAAAAGGGGATGTTTGCTGAAGTATCAGAACATTAAGTTAGATATTAGGCTAGCAGGACAGCAGAAAATTGATTGTCTGTAATGAAACCAGTAGAGCTTGGCAGCCTTGTTTGTTCAAGCTTTTTTTCTCTTTTGCTTTTTATCACTGTTCATTTGTTATAGCGTGCCAAGATCATTGGTTAACACAGTTCGAATTTCTTTCTTTCAGATGCTGTGAAAAAAATTCTGTGAAACTAAAACTCTCATCTAACATTTCAATAATTATCTTTTCCTGTCCCTATAGATTTGTAAGATACTGCCCTAAACACTTTGCTCAAACACTATTAAAACTGCATTCTCTATGTTTAGAGATACAAAGTATTATATCAGCCTTATACCCATTATTCCCCAAAACATACAAGTTTTAGATGAGAGAGGATCTGGACATTCAGAGGAATTTATGGACAAAACAGAACTTGGTTCTGCAACCCTTGACAGTTTATTACTTATTTAGTCTGTAAGTGGGGGCTCCCATTCCATTTTGAAAAACTTCTTATATGCAGAAGTAAAGCATATTAAGAAGAAGGGTTAGCTAAAACTTTCCTCCCCCTTATATTTAGTTTAGGGATGGAATTATTATTTTTCCCATATAGAGGAGCATCAAATGAGTTATGGCTGGGTTAGTGCAAGTTTTTATCTCAATGACAGGTGACCACGTGTACTCATTTCTTGTCCATCACAGCTGGTTAGATAAACCAGCTAACCAACCCAGAGTCACTTATTGAGATGGGTGGCTATAAAAATTAAGTAAGTAAGTAAGTAAGTAAGTAAAATCTGGCAAGAACTAATCACAAATATTTTGCTTGTTCCGTGAACCCTAAACTACAGTGGGCTGCATGATGGAGTAAATGTTCTAAAGATTGAATTAGCTGCTCACATTGCTTTCTTTTCTCCATCTGTATTGTTATATACCATATTCCATAGAAATTGATCATATATATCCTGTTCCAAAGACAGTTCCAATTGTGTACAAACATCTCCCAGGGGTGGGTGAGGGGAAACTCTCTCCCATTTTTTTTTATTCTACACTTTCAGAAATCCATACTCCTTTACTTTTGTCCAAATGTAATTCTAGAAGCTTTGCTAGATGCTTAGTCTTTATAGCAATATTTTGAAAAACTTCATTCATTGATGTTATAACTTCTCTGAGATAGTGTGAGTGACACTGCTGCCAAGACTGCTTGACGCAGCTCCTATTGATTTTTAAACCACATTTTATTCCTTATATAACATTGTTCTTGTGACTGTTTTTCTTCCTGCAATTCTGTATCTATCGCCCTTCTTCCAGACAGAAACATGAAATATCAACTTTTTAATATTGTATGTGCAATTATTGCTAATGCAGTGAGGATGTTTAGAGAAGTCACACAAAAAGATTGCTTGTCAACCATATCTTTGATCTTACTCTCAATCTGTATATCATACTTTATTTCAATGATTCTAGGCACATACACAGGGAAAAAAAATCAGCTGATGCCTTGATGGATTGATATCATGGCACAATTAATGGGAAAGCAACCTAAATGTAATATCAACAGTAATAGTAACAATGATAGCATTCCATATACATAGTAATAGCAATCCCATTATTTTCCAATCTGGAAATTCCTACATACATGCATGAGGCTATCTGTAGGGACCACTCAGAAGCTTCAGTGGACCCAGAATGCAGCAGTGTGGGTAGTTATGGGTATACCTCAATATGTCCATGTAACTCCTCTACTCTGTGAGCTGGTTATCAATGCACTTCCATCTACAATTCAAGGATCTTATACTCCCCTATAAAGCCCTTCATGGTACAGAGCCAGGTTACTTGTGAGACCATCTACTTTCTAACAGCATCTCTGAGATTTGGCTACCCCCAACACTACCATTTCTGAAAGCAGTAAACCTGTTTTTTTTCCTGCTGGCACTCGGTCCAGAAGTGACCTATTGGATGTGTTTTTTTCCCAGCACTTATGTATGTGTATGTTGTTGTTTTTTATTTTTTTTTGTACCTTTTTTTATCCCACTCTTTTCTTTTCTTTTTTACAAATAACCCAAGGCAGGGAACATACCTAGTACTCCTTCCTCCTCCTCTTTTTCCCACAACAACCACCCTGTGAGGTGAGTTGGGCTGAGAAAGAAAGAGTGACTGGCCCAGGGTCACCCAGCCGGCTTTCATGCCTAAGGCGGGACTAGAACTCTCAGTCTCCAGGATTCTAGCCCAGCACCTTAACCACTAGACCAAGCTGGCTCTTCTTTTATTACAGTATATGTTTTTTTATGGATTCATTATAGCTAGCCATGATGCACGCTGCCCTAACTCACGTGCTGAGTAGGAAGACTACACAAATGGATTAATTAATCAAGTAATCAATAATTGACAGATTATTATTATTGCCTAACAATTATATCTTTATTCTTACTTTTTGAAATGTAACTATAGCTTGTTTTCAGTATCAGTAAGAGTTCTTGGGGAGAAGTCAGATCAGGATCTTTGCACATAGTGAGGAAGATTATGCTATTACTAAAAGTGACAATTCTGCTTCCAGCTTTTGAGACCTGTGCAAATAGTGATATGCATGTATCTGAATTTATACATACTACAAATTATTTATATGCTTGATCCACATGACATGTAAATCTCATTTTGCACATTGCATCATTGAATCATCAGTCTAAAATCATCCCTTATGAGAAAAATTCTTCATGGAAACCCTCCTCAACCTAGATTTCCCAGCTAGCATAAATCTGGAAGGCAACCATTTGGGGAAAGAAGCTGTTGAAAATGGATAGATTTCCTCAGTGATAATCACATTTAATGCATTGCTTGTATATAACTGTGGGACAAATATATTGCTTCCCTTTATAAAATTAACAAATCTTCCTAAAAAGTAAAAACTCCCTCAGCTTTACCTCTGAATGATTTATTTAGTCAAATACGAGACAGGAATAAACAAGTATGTACAATATTAAAGAAATAGTGAAAGCCTATGTTTTTTATTATCTACCTGCAATTTTCAAGAGTGTTTGTGGGACACTTGAATATATATCCTATGTTCTTTGATTCCTAAGACATTTACAGTGGGTTGATCTGGAAATGGCACTGGTAACTTGAAAGTAGCCTCTGGCCTTTTTCTGAGTAAATCAAGTAAAGAACTTTTTCCTCTATCCTGCTCCCCAGGATCAAGGACATTGAATAATAGACCGCTCTGTGACCTTTCTCTGCAAGAACGTGCAAGTGCAGCTGCATTTTACCTGTGCTAGCCAGTGCAGATGACAATATTAATGGTACCATTAGCCAGGCCCTGCATATCAGGTGCCTCAAAAGAAGCTAATACTTCCTCGCATCATCATTCAAGGGGAACAAAGCAAACAAAAGAAAAGGAAGATTAAAAAGGAAGATCAACCAGAGGTTCCTTCTCTGTCCAGGAAGCCACGGATTGAAAATACTGCAAGGTATCTGTGATTCAGATTATAGAGGGTGGTTGTAGTTTCTGGCTCTGTAAAATAGGATGTAAATAGTGGAGTCTTTGCTAAGCTGGTGACATGTTTACTTTTAATAACAAACGGGGAAGGCACAGAAACAAAAAATGAACCTGTAGGGTTGGGTTGGGTTTCCCATTGAAGAATGTCTTTGTCCCTTAGGGCTGGGACCCATGGTAGGCTTATTAGTGTCCTTCCACTCTCACTGCTATTCTGGCATGAAAATCAGCATTGTTGATCAGCAATCAGTAATACCGCTAAAGGCTAGCAACTTCCCTCATGATTCTTGGCTCCTTTCTGCCTCTGTCCTCTGCACAGACTGTGTCAGTGCCTTCTCCTGGGGGCAAAGGAATCACTATTCCCAAGTGTTGCTTCTGGTACTGGGAATATTTCATGAAAAGGCCACAGTTCAGAAATTCAGGGTCCCTCCCTTTAGAATGTAAAGGAGATAATACACCTCTGTTCTTTGCAACTGCTTGTTGAATTGAAAATAGAGCAGTAAGTGCTAAACTCTTGGCTTCAGGTAAGATGATGCTGTAATTTCTTCAGTAGAAAAAGGATGGGGTTCTGAGCCTTCCATTTGCCGGGCCTTATGAAAGACACCTGGTATGCATGAAGGCCTAGATCTGCTGTAAGTTCTAATACTGAACCATCAAGTATAAAAATAAAACTAGAAGGAAAAACAAGAACCCCCCTCCTTAGCCTCCTGAGAACTGCCAGCTGTAGCTCATGTCTTCAGAGGAATATGTTATATATGTATATTTCAGCAGCATCAAATTTGGGGAAGAAAACAGTAGGAGGCTTATTCAGTAACTCTACAGGTATTCCTCGCTTACTGACCATTCATTTAGCGACTGCTCAAGTTATGACAGTACTGAAAAAATAACCTTTATGGCCCATTTATAACCATTCATGACCTTCACAGTGTCTTCAGTCACATGATCGCCATTACAGTCAGTACATGTAGTTCTGTGCCTGACCTGTGGTTTTTTCATTTTCCCCCCACTTGCAGAGCAGATTGATTGGAGAGAAACAGATTGCAAGAAAATAAGTTGTTCGTTCTTCTACACATCGAAAGCAATGCATCTACACCAGCAGCCCAGGGCTGGGAGCCATGGGCACACTATGCAAATAGCTTACAGTAAGGTAAAGGTAAAGGTTTCCCTTGACGTAAAGTCCAGTCGAGTCCGACTCTAGGGGGCGGTGCTCATCTCCGTTTCTAAGCCTTGGAGCCGGCGTTGTCCATAGGACACTTCCGGGTCATGTGGCCAGCATGACTCACGGAACGCCGTTACCTTCCCGCCGAAGCGGTACCAATTAATCTACTCACATTTGCATGTTTTCGAACTGCTTCGTGTGCAGGAGCTGGGACGAGCAACGGGAGCTCACCCCGCCGCGCGGTTTCAAACCGCCGACCTTCCGATCGACAGCTCAGCGGTTTAACCCGCAGCGCCACCGCTTACAGTACTCCCTTGAAATCTCCTTCTCTCTAATTTCTCTGCTTTGCGAGTGGGGAAGAGAAAAACAGCAAGCGATTTCTGTAGGCAATCTCTCCTTTTCCTGACCCTTTCCTGCTGCTGGTGCGATCGCATTGCTTTCAGTGTGTAGAAGAGGAAACAGCTTACTCTCTTGAAATCTCTTCCTCTACAATCATTCTGCTCTGTAGGGGTGGTGGTGTCAGGCAAAGGAGAGATTGCCTACACAAATTGCCTGCTTTTTTTCTCCCCAACTACCTTGCAAAGCAGAGAGATTGGAGAGAAAGAATTTTCAAGAGAGTACCATAAGCTCTTTGGTGGTGTGCCTGGGGCTCCCAGCCCCCGGCTGCGGTGTGATCACATTGCTTTCGATGTGTACAAGACAGTAAGTAGGGACTCAAGAGTTCCCAAGGACAGGGAGTATCTAAGAGGCAAACAAAAGCTGAAGGTGTGAAACTGACTAGTTTCTTTCCAGCTGGAAAGCACAGTCACAGTCATGTGATTTCCCACTTAGTGACTGCTTTGCTTAGCAGCAGAATTGCTGGTCCCAATTAGGGTCATTAAGAAAGGACTACCTATACTTCATTTTGTGCCCTGAGAGCCTGCTGTGGATCAAAACATTTTGGGGAGACAACCTTTGCTATGTAACACCAGCAGAACTGCAGGGCAATGTCTCAATACTCTTTGAGCATAAAGAACTGTGTTGCTGTTAGAGAAAGCAAGAAAACACTACTTTCTATGAAATTTCATTGGTATATTTCTGATCTCAGATTCCATAAAGTAACTTAATTCTCCACTTTGTGACTGGTGAGAAGTGTTTTTTTAATCCATTCAGAGGAAAGCTGCATTTTAAAAAAGTCTGTTGTTTTGTGGGTCACTATCATGGTTTGCTAGCCCTTGTGACCTTTTCTGAGGTAATGGGGAATGAAAAAGCTTTTGAAATAAAACTTCTTTCTGAATACTTTCCAGAATTTATTTTGCATTTTAGGAATGAACAGTAGCAACTGATTTGATCTTTATATGGCTGCATTTTTCATTCATGGTATAAAAGCCTAAAGCTTAAGCAGAACTGTTTTCATCTATTATAAATCAAGAGAAATAATGGATAATAGGTTTAAAAAAAAAAAAAAAAGCTGTTAAAGAGGTACTTGCTGTATTACACATTTTAACTCCAATGGCACAGGGAAATTGTTAAAAGAAAATTATTTTGGTTAAATTTGATACAAACTATTATGGTAACAACCCTGGTGTGGCTTTTTGCAATGTTTACAAAACCAAGCCTAAACATTCAATCCCTTAAAGATTCTTATTGTGTTGCAAGTAAGAATGTGGGAAGTATTAATGCATATTTATTAAATTCCACATTTTAAATCAACACATGAACAGAAGCTCACTGATCCTTTCACATTCTTACTTCCCTGTACAGGTAGTCCTCACTCAATGACCATTTGTTCACTGACTGTTCGAAGTTACAAACATGCTGAAAAAAGTGAGGCAAATGGCAAGCAGCCTCAGAGCTGCGGGGTTCTGGTGCTGCTTGCTGCCCTGCAAGGCAGGGTACAGGGCAGCCAAAAGGGCAGAGATGTGGGGGGAGAGAGGCGGGTGGGGGGAGTTGGAGGCAGTCCTTTACCTTACTGAGGCTTGGGGCTGGGAGGGACGAAGCCTGGAATGGGTTGGATTGGGGTGGGACCTCGGCTAACGACCAGTAAAATTTGCTTAATGATGGCAAGGGGAATTGCCAGGATTGTGGTCACTATGCTATGTGATCACATGATGTCTTGCTTTATGACCGCATTGCTTAGCGACAGTGATTCCAGTCCCAATTTTGGTCATTAAGCGAGGACTACCTGTACCTGGAAATGCAATTTTTCAATTTAAAAAATGCACCATGAAAGTTATGTTTGGCACCATGGTGGGGTAGGGTGGTGTCAGGGAGTAAAGGAGCCATGTAGAATCAGACTTTCTTGTCATCTCTATGGTTTGTCAGACAGGGTATGAGTCTGAAGCTCCAGAAGGGGCCAGGCTTTAAGTTCAAGATAACACCCAAAGAAGTAGAGGGAAAGGGTTTGCTTTCTTAAGCCTGCTGTTGACCACAGATGGGTGCTAGAATAACCCTTTTTTATCTGAGCTAGCTTATAATGATTGCCTCTAATGCTTGCAGGGAGCAGGGCCGCAACTCGGGTCTGTGTCACCCGGGGCAAACATGGATTCCACGCCCATTTTGGCACCACCCAGTGCTCATTTTGGCACCCCCCCATGCTCATTTTGGCGCCCCTCCCAGCGCGGCACCCAGGGCACATGCCCCACTTGCCCTCCCCTAGTTGCGGCCCTGGCAGTTTGCTCTCCAAGATCCTCATGTAATTTCTTCTGCCAAAGCCTAAATCTATTAATTCTTTTTCCACTTCCTGTGAATACAAATCTCTAGCTAAATTCTTGATTCATTTAGCTGGACAGGAGATTCCATCCCAAAGCAACTGGAGGCATTTCTCTCAATGTTTTTTATAGGTACATATTGCTGCCTTCCTTTCACTTTCCTCCTTTAGGCAGAATTAGTTGGTGCTATTCAAACTGAATCCCCACTTGATCATCTTTAGGATTGTCTTCATCCCCTCTAGCATCACTGACAACTGCTCAATAAATTCAGTTTTGGTAAATACTTACAGTTTTCATAAAGATAAAACAGTGTTGTTATTTCAGAGTGTTTGCATGGATTCATGAGATTAGGAAGCAAAGTGAAATCTACCCCTTACGGAATACGGAGCTTCATGTTGCTTTCTCCTCTCCCAATTGATTCTTTCCAGCGTTTGGATCTGTAGGATCTAACATTTCATGTTCCTCTAAGCTGAATGGACTATTCCCAGTGTCTTGCCAACTACAATACAACGCATTCTGGCTACCTACTGAAAAATGCCATTTTTGAAGGGTTTACAATAACTTAGGGAAACCATTTAATTGAAAATCAAAACTCGTACTGGATCATTGATTTTGCACAAGTCTACATCATTATTGTTTCTGACAATCCTGGGCTGCGGGTTCTCTGACTGAATTTGTGCTGTTGTTCGATAATTCTGTATTATTATGCCAAAGTCCTAACTGTCGTGAGTAAGGATGGTGAGCAGGGGGCTCCCATCCAGACTGTTAAGCGCATGTGTAGCACTGAGGAATTGGGCAGCCATTCAAAGAGACACAGATCGGGACCGCCTTAACCTTTGGGGTTTATATGGCTGGGTTTTTCCCACGCTTCTTCAGTTTGTTAGGATTCCTGTTATGTACTAGCAATAAAGCATTAGAGACCAGTTCCTTGTCTCAGCGTGTTTCCTGGCTGTTAGGGCACTAACACATATAATAGGCATGTTAAACTTTTTTTAAAAAAAGCATTAAATGATTGAATTCAACAACATGTGTTTATTTCAATACTTAAAGTTCAGAAACTACACGTTTACACTGCCCCCACACCCCCGGTCTGGGAGAGTTAAAGCAATCTAAAAAGCAACCTGCTTATAATTTACAATGTTACTGACAAATCACATTCAGAACTTGGTTTATTTGATGCTACAGCTGCTAGCTAATACTCAGCAACCAGAGCTCTCTCACAGGACAGCTCACATAGAATGTTTGTAAGCTCCCAAAATAGTTAAGATCTTCATTTTATTTATTTGTTAGATTTATATCCCATCTTTCCTTCAGGAGGTCACGGAGACAAAGCCCTCCCCTTTCCCCCACCTGTGATACTGACTGGCCCAAAGCCACCTGGTAAACTTCTGTGGCTATGGGTAGATTTGAACCTGGGTCTCCCAGGGGCTAGTCGAACACGTTTCTGCAACATTGGCTTTCTGAACAATCTGATGGCAGGTAACTCTTGCAGAAGGTAATGACTATCACATCAGAAAAACTAATATTGCTCAATTGGTCATCAAGCCAAATCTTTTCCTAAGTAGCCATCTTGAGCAGAATCCACAAAATGTCTGATTGTTACTACTATATTTCATTGTGCACATGTGAATTGCCCTATATTTCTGTGAAAGATGGGAAGGAAAGGCCTCCAATTAGCTTCTGATAATAAAATAGCCTCTAAATGGGAAATATTTCTGATATATGGCAGAGAAATCTAATTATTCTTCATGAAATGCTCAGGAGGGAAGTTCTGAATTACCTTTTTTTAAAATAAAGCAAAACAAAGAAAGGAAAAATGAAAAAAGAAAGCAATGCATCAATACACCAAAATATACATATAAGGGATCTGTTTGTATGCTTTGTGTGTCTTAAATAATTGTTTCAAAAAAGAATAAGCTGAATTCATTGAAATAGTTAACACTGAAATATTAAAGCACTACTTAGCTCACATCCCCACGGCTTGATCTCTGGATCTGCAGCCTGGGAGGAGACCACAAAGAGAGAGTCAAAAGCACCAGCAGATACTGCATTAGCCAAAGGCCAAGTATTCTTCTTCATCCTATGTTCCATTCACAAAAATGATTCTCACACAAGACTTTCTTTTCTTTATGAAGTGCTTCACAGTTAGGACTGACTAACTGGTTGTGAAGAATGTGAAGGGTCCGGGCATGTGAAGACTATCACCATTTTCCATTTTAAACTCATTTGTTTTTCTACCTGAGAAATAGGCTTTATAGAACTGAGATAAATCTGTAGGAGTTCACAAAAGCTGCCCAAAATATTATTCCAAAATGGGAAGCTTGTACATAAATATTACTCTGGCATAATGTTTCATAAACTTAATTGTATTGGTTATTTAAAGATATGCTGCCCCAGCTATCCTTATTCTGAGGTTATTGCACAGAGAAATGTATGTAGTTGGATCACCCATATAGGAAGCACTGGTATAAGGGGAAAAAAAATCAATACTAGGAAATATTTTTTAAAGGTCTGGTTACAAAAAAATAGTTTAAGAATAATGGTAGTGATAACACATATGACTACTATACAGAGCAAATCTCTTCACGATGTCCTTCTTTCAAAACCTACCAAACTCAGACTTTTAATAGTCAAATTAGCACAACTACAAATAAAAAGAAAGAGCATAAGATCTCTTGATAATCTATGAATAGCCTGGATGCTTTTCATCTTAAAATATTTTTAATTTAACTGCACTGAAAGCTTTTTCCTTCTTGCTCTTTATGGCCATTCCACATAAAGCAAATATGCTTATTTGAATAATTATAGAGATTGCAGTCCATTGTTCAGTTATAATAGCAATTAGTGCAGTCAGTGTAAAAAAGAGGCATTAAGCAGCAAAACATTTTATCACTCATTTTATAAAGGGCTGGTTTTGCTAAGCATGTGAACTGGAAAATCTTGACTCAGCACTTGGTTTTCTACATTGGCTATATTCCCAGTGGCCTTGCTACTGGCACACATTTGGTTATACCATCCATTAGCTCAGTATTTTCATTTGAATCAACATTATGGCCTATGCTGAATTCATGGAATTGAGCAGTACAATTCCACATGGGTCTTTCGCACCAGGTACTTTCTACCAACCCTGGGAACAAACTAGACTTAACACTGAGTACATGCAAAAGTATTGCTGCAGCTACAATATTATCATCACTATTATATCACCACGGTGTAACACTACTCTTTAGTTTCAGATGCAATAAGACTACCACTTCCTATAGCCAGCAGGACATCAAGAGCTGCACATCCATATATCTTTTATTTCCATAAACTATTTCCCATAAATTCTTGAAAATGCATGTCACAATTCCACCACAATACAAGCTTCCCTTTTTTCAGCGAAAAGTGAGTTCAAGACAGGTAGGATGAGAAAACTTGGATACCAGTGATGATACACTATGTCTATAAGAGTTGAGGTTTAGGCACCTATAAAAGGAAGCTGGTCCATGGGCTGGTCCATGAAGTCACAAAGAGTCGGAAGCGACTGGACAAATAAACAAACAAAAAGATGAATCAGAAGCTGGAAAATGGAGCAAGCATGAGAACTAGGAACATACCAAAAATCAAATCCTTACTAAAAGGAGTTAGGGAACAAGCAGGAGGCCTAGAACCAAGAAGCAAGCTAGAAGCCAATAATGAAAAACACACAGGACTGCAGAAGAATTAGGAAAACTCATAAATCATGGGAAAGTTAGCCTAACTCACTTCTTGTCAACAAGGCTTCTACGATCAGATTATCTGAGCAGGTTACTGCAGTCAATGCAACAGCCTGAAGCCCCACAAGCCCCTGGCATTGTTCAGTAGCCTTATAGATGACAGAAAGGAGGAAAGGAAGATGGCTGCATTTGGGTGATCCTGTGTAATTGGATGCAGACTGGTATTTGACAGAGAGCAAAACAATTTATCTAACTAAAAGTGATCCTACCTTAAAAATCTTTTGAGTAGCAAATCTCTCAAGGCATAGATCAGTCTAACAAGCCAACATGATACAGATGCCAAGGGCCAGCAAGGAAATTGCTCTCTATTTCCAGTGATGTCCTAACAGTCAGGAACCATGCTGAGACGAGGAATAGGTCTCTAGTGTTTATTACTGCTACATTAGACAGAAAATCCTAACAAACTGAAGCAGCGTGGGAAAACCCAGACAGATAAACCCCAAAAGTCAAGGTGGGTCTGTTCTGTGTCTCTTTGAATGGCTGCTTAATTCCTCAGGACTACGCATGCATTTTCCCCCCTGGATAGGGGCTCCCTCCTGCTCACCATCAGTGCTCATGACAGGTGATTGAATTAAATGACATTAAAAGTGAATATATCACTCATTCTATGCAATTGTTCAAACACTACTGTATGTGTTCTTATGCTCAAGAGATGCAGTCTTCATAGTCTGTCTCATTCATGTAAGATATACATGAAGAAGGGACACATAGATACAATTCTTTGTTTAGTTGCATGAAAAGGCCTAGAGTAACAGTATTGTGGAATTATAAGTATAAGAGTCAGAGTGTAAATAAATCATCTGTTTTGGTGGTGGAGGAAGGAATTCACCTGTTCTCATTTATCTCCTTGAATTGTGTCTGCATTCTACATCACTCGTTAAGTTATTTCACTCACAGGGATAACCTGAAGCATTTGATAACAATGTGTCAGTTCAGTCAACCATCATTCAATCAAATATGCAAAACGGAATGATGGCAACAAGAGTCACTTTTTTGCTCTGTATGTGTGGTGAGGGTCAGTGGGTGAGAGATATGTAAAGCTATTAAGGAGAAAAAGTACATCCTTGGGGTGGATGCCATTAGCATAGCTATGCAAAAGAAGATGAAGGGAATGAGCAAGTATAATCTGAATATTAAGAATGTAAGAGTTCATTAATAGGAGCTTCCTTCACCTTCCTTCTCATCCTCCTTCTTACTGCTCTACCACATACTTTAGCATAAGCAAAGAACCTTGAACAGGGTTTTTTATGTTAATGGGATGGGCAAACTTTGTTCTCTGTCCTCTGCATCCCCGCACACCCCAACCGTATTCCTCATACTGAGCTGCTGGGACTGAAGATTGTTTCCGCTGATGTTGCCATGAATGTTACTAGAACTCTCCAGTCATTTGTGGTTCCATTTCTTTTATACTTTGACAGCTGAATAAATATTCTGTTCAGGCTAGACAGGACAACACAGTGTATATATAATGCCTGCAGATCATAGGATTTTCATTATATTTGACCTCTTTCTTATGGCTTTTGAGTTTATGGCTTGTTCTTGGCTTATACTACATCTAACCATGTGGTTTTTTTATTAGAATGGTGAAACCCAAGTTAATGTCCCACTCAGTTATTATGCTCACTGTCTGATCCTGAGCCTAACCTACTTCAAAGGAAAGCTCTGATAGGAAAATGGGAAAATATATGCTGCCTTGAGCTCCTTGAAAGAAAGGTGGGGTTTATTACCTGTAAACAAGCATTATACCAACCACACCAAGAGGATGAGATTAAAGATTGGCTCATGGCTCTAACTTATGCACTACACTGCCAATCAGAAAATGAGTCTGGAAAGATTTTGCTATCAAATAACGGCATTCATATAATTGCAATTGAGCAGGGGGTTTCTTTTTAAAGAAAAACCATAGTGTGTTGAATGAGTCATTATGACCTGCTCTACATGTAGTCCTAGGCTTACAGACCACAACAGCTGAGTTCGCACTCCGTTAAATCACAGTTCTGTACAGTAAATAAGCAGGGATTTTATGAGAGCTTTCATAGTTCACTTTCTTCTTCATAGAAAAGCATTCTGGGTTTTCAAGTCTTCATTTAATTATATTTTTGGAGCTGACTGGTAGAACAGATATGGAAAAGCTACCAGAATTGATAGGTGTAACAAGCCCAGAGCCTATCTCTGTACTCCAAGCCATTTGAGAAAAAAAAATGGGCTGAGCAGAAACATGTATTTATACATTTTCAGTCTAATCTGGCTTAAGTAAACTCAACAAGAGCTACTGAGACCGGTGAAACTATTTTGTTAAGTTTGATCAACTGTATCTTCCTATGGGGAGAATGCAGTACTTCCAAATTTTGAATTGTAAAGTTGAAACAAGCAAAAATATTGATTTAGGAGAATTAATGTCAACCAAAGCATATATTTTGCATTCTACAAGACATGTAAATCATGTATAAAGTAAATAAAGTATATAATGCAATGAGAAAAGAGAAACAAAGGAAGAAATAGTTCCAGGAGAAATTAAAAATTATACAGTGAAAAAAAGGAGAAATTCTGCCAAATCAGAGCATACGTTTCTGCTTAGAAATTACATTTCATCTACAGTTTATACAATATTAAATGTAGTGACTGTTTCATGAATGTTTTTCATTCCCCATGTATTTACTAATAATCATTTTACTTTTTCTTGTTTTCATTTGAGAATATAGTAACCACCATCACCAACAAGATGGCAATAGTTAGCATCAACTGACTGAGACTGGAAATAGTGAAATCTTCAGAACTACAGTAGATAATAGTCACTATATTCTGGAGAGCTTTGGAATAAGGGTTGTTTCTCTTGGAATAAGGGATTTGTAGGCCCTTGAACAAACTCTTCTACAGGTGGAATTTTAAGTAACTATGGCATTACAAAGTTTTTTCAGCAGAGTTCAAGAAGGCATACATATTGCTCAAGCTTAATTCTAGGCATGTTCCAGCCCCATGAAGACATATTTTAAAAGATCACAAAATGATGCCCACTATTTAACTTAAAACACCGTGCAAAGAAGATCAACAGGGTTAATCCCATCCAGCACCTACACTGCAGTAAACGGGTGTCATGTGTCACTGCTAAAAACACTTGCTATCGATTGATTCCGCTGAGAAAAGGGCATGAAAGTAATAAGACAGATTTGAACAGCTGAAAGCTGAGAAAAGCAACATGCTATGAAAAAGTAATTTGGGTTGGGACAACAGAAATAAAAAGAAACCTGATAAATGTTACAGGTCAATGGTCTGGAAATGTGCAATAAAACTACATGCTTCTCTCTCTCTCTCTTAAAAAAATGCTCATTTTTGTTAGATTTAATTACATAAAAATAAAACATGAACTCCTCACAAATTAGGCATATCAAGAAAATCAGTCAAGAATTTGGGATAAAATAATTGTATTTTATTTCTGTTGGCCGCACAAAGTTAGAATGCCACCTCACAAGCACAGAGAGGTGCTAGTCAAACCTCAAAACTGAATCATCAACATTCAAGCACATCATTATTCAACAGGTCCAGTGAAAGTGTTGTTCTCTGGAATAGGTGAGAACACAAGCTTAACACATCTTCACTTTCAGCATTAATTCATTATTTTTACATAAATGAGCATCAGTGTGTGGCATAGTATGCTGGCAACTCTGGGCTAAAATGATTCTTATTCTGATGTAACTAATTATACAGTAATGCAATTCTCCAGGGAAGGGCTTCTGTGTCAATTCCTAAAGGCAGGCAACCAAGCTTGATGCAGGGTTAAGTCAGACTGATGTCAACTTTTTTGCTTGAAATTTTCTGTTTTCACCTTCAGTCCGAGTGCCAAAAAGTGGAAAGGTTGAACTGTTGCATTTGATCATTTGACCTTCTAATTTTCCAGTCCTAAATTCATTCCTTCTTGTTCCCACATCAGTTTGTGAATCTTTTTTAAAACCTGAAAAAAAGGGTATACATATCTTTGTTCATTATTCCCCTAACATACAAATTTAAGGCAAATTTTTAAAGATAAAGCTATACAGTAGTGCTTCCCAAACTTTTTCGTTCATTACCCAAAACTGCTTCTCAAAAAGTCCTTTTTACCCAATGTAAGTAAAACACTTTATGTCAATTTAAATGTCCCTGTTGTGACTGGGTAATGGGTTCGTGGTTGTTACCCAAAGAAAAGCCACTTTTTCTTAGCCAGGTTTGGGAAGCACTTCTATATAGACAGAGATATTTGTAAGCAATCTTTATTTTATACTATTTAAAAATTTTATGCTATTTAAAAATTATTTTCCTATACAAAATATAAGTAACATATGCTTTTCTTGTGTACATTCTTTGTTCACAAATGTGCAAAATGAAATCCAGGATCACCCACTCTTAGAAGTTTTCTCACCCACACCATTTTCTGCACAAAGTCAAAAATAGGGTAATCTCATTTCATTCTCATGTAACCATGGGGACTGATTTGACACAAACTTTGCTAATTTAATTCACACCGGGGTATCTGATCATCACACGTTAGCAAGATAATGCTCAAGATTTCCAATCCATAATTCAACAACATATGGAATGAGAACTTCCAGATGTGCAAATTGGATTCAGAAGAGGCAGGGGCACGCCAAATCACACTGCGAACATTCAGTAGATAACAGAAAAGCCAACAGTATTTCAATAGACATGTTTATTTGTTTTATTGATGATTCTAAGACATTTCACAGTGTAGACCACAACATATTGTGGATAGCTCTTAGAAGCATGGTATATTAGGCCATCTCTTCTGCTTATTGAAAAAATTATATGATGACCAGGACACAACAGGATATGGAGTAACCAAATGGTTCAAAATTGGGGAGGGAGTGTGTCAGGCTGTACACAGACCCATTATTTATTTCATTTATATGCAGAATATATCATAAGGTTTGCTAGAAACATCACATTGATAACAAAAATACATACTGTTAAAACTATGCTTTTCCCAGTTGTAACATATGGCTATGAAAGCCGGACTATCAGAAAGGCTGAAGGAAAAAATTATTGAATACTAGAGCTGCTCATTAGTAGCAGTAATAATGAATTTAAGGGATAAATATTTCAGACATATAATGTGAAGGCAACAGTCATTGGAAAAGACCCTGAAGTTTGGAAAAACAGAAGGCAATAGAAGAAGAGGCTGACAGAAGACAAGGTGGTTCAATACTATCACTGATAATGCAAGCAGGAGCTTACAAGAGAAAAAGTTCAAAGACAAAGTTACTGACAGACAATCCTGGTGAAATGATCTCCATTGGTCATGAAGAACTGGAAAAGATTGAATGTCAGAATAACAACAGATGATCACAGAACTTCAGACAACCTAAAACCTAATGCACAATGACAACACAGAGCATTTCAGAACTTTACTCCAACTGCAATTTACATTGCTAATGTAACAGAGTCCTAAGGGCCACTCCTTAGAAAACTATTGTTCTGAGCATTTTGTGTGTGTGACAGGATAAACAGTACCTATTTCTACTATTAGTCCACCAACAGAACCCATCATAACTTGTTAATCAAAGCATTTCATGACATAATAGTGTCTCAGTCTGGTATCATCTCCATACTGGCTTAAGTTATTTATTATGGGTACCAAGAATTATGCTTTCATTGACTGTTACTGAGAATGGATTAAAGCCATAAATCATACATCAAAGAGTAAGATCTTGTGCTATTTTGGATTATATTTGGACCAGAAATCTAGAAAAGAAAGTCATAAATTTAATATCTAACATTCTTGTAATGTCACTCCCCAAAACTCTGTTTTTCTAATGTAGAAGGAAGCAAACCTATGTCATAAAAGTCAGTAGGTCCTTATTCACTTCTAGGTCCTAAGTGGAAATATTGTGGAAGTATTAATCTGGACCTGACTTGATGAAATTCCCACTCTGAGCATTAATTGGTATCACTTTTGTACAACATTTCCTGTATTTCCAGTTTAACAATAAAGAGACAGAAGCAATTTCAATCGTTATTGGAATATGTTCTGATATGACATTTGTTTCACGAGCATAATTCTCATCTGCATTATTTTGGCTGACAGGAAATAATACGTTTAAATCATAACATTTGGGGGGGAAACAGATGTGACAGCTGGTTTGCTTAATAATTTATGAGTTTTTAAAACCAATGTCAGAAATTAGAGTTAGCAGTGACATGTAGTCACACACACTAAAGCCACCTAATCTCTGCTGCAATGGAAAACATGGAGGGGCAGTTATTACTGTATATGAGGTCTGAGTATGTGCAACTATACCTAACCACATGTGCATGATCATGAGTAGGCACAGTTTTAGATCCCAAGGTCCACATAGGTTGCCAGACTATACATACCCATACATTCATATGCATTCCATTCATCCCATTTTATATACAGACTCAGCAGGTTGCAGTACCTGTCTGATCTTGTCTGAGTATGGAAGCTAAGAAGGATCAGTCCTGTTAGTACTAGGATGAGAAACAACCAGGGACTATAGGACTATGTAGACTGGTGAGTCAACAACTATCTCAGAAGAAGATAGTGATGAACCACTTCAATGCAGTTGTCAATAACACTGCATAAATGTTTCCAGGCAGTCACCAACAGTCAAGCTTAGTTCAAGGACATCTTTGCCTTACTCTCATACTTCTTGAGTAGGTCACTGAGAACAAGAAGAAAGCATTGACTTCATACTGCCAGATTGCTTGGTTTCCTGTTATTAACAGCAGGAAAAAATCAGCAATCAGTTTCTGCTGATCACATGTAAGCTGATCATACTGATTAGCAGAGTCCATTGGAGTTGGACAAAGAGGAGGAGGAGGAGGAGGAAGAGTTACATACAGTATGCATGGATTAGGTGATCACAACACTACAAAACTATTTACTCAGAGTTTCATACACATTCTAGGGTTGTTTTCTACAACAACTCTGCTTTAAATTGAACAAAGAAATAGATAACTGGGATAAATTTTTATTTGCTAGATTTTAAAAATCAAACATCATATCATAGTTAAAACATTTTAATTTTTCAGCCAGTAAGGGACTGTCAAAATCAAGTGAACTTTTTAAGATGAGCAGTACAGGGGCTCATCAGTTAAATGAGCTGGTGGCAATAGGCAACATGAAAACACACACAATTTTTTTCCCTCACACATTCTCACTGTTCCTGGGAATACTTGAGAAGTGACAAGGTTATTCTCTATTATGAATTCTGATGCAGTCTATGTCACTGATGAAGTAACTTGTTTGGCCAGTTTAAAAAACAGCAATGTCGTAAGCTAGAAGAAGTCTGCATAAATAATGTACCTTTATCTTTTCCATCAAAACCAACTTGCTCTATGCCAGGAAGGCAAATAACGGAACAGACATCATCCACTATTATTTTTCTAAAGTGGGGAGTCCAGGGATAATCAGTCAGAATTCAGATGGATTCTTTGTTCTGCAGCAAATTTTACATTTATTGGAACTGATCTTTTGTTTCTTAGAATGTTATGAGTAAGGATGGCGAGCAGGGGGCTTCTATCCAGACTGTTAAGCGCATGCGTAGCACTGAGGAATTAGGTAGCCATTCAAAGAGACACAGATCGGGACCGCCTTAACCTTTGGGATTTATATGGCTGGGTTTTTCCCACGCTTCTTCAGTTTGTTAGGATTCCTGTTATGTACAAGCAATAAACATTAGAGACCAGTTCCTTGTCTCAGCGTGTTTCCTGGCAGTTAGGACAAGAATGCCTGATTTCTGAAATTTAATGCTTTATTTTTAGAGGCCCACAAGCTCCTGTCATCAGAGGCAATAATTATTTACCAAAGAAGTCAATTTAGTTCCACAAAAGAATTACTGTATGAGTGCAGAGACATAAAGAATGGATGGAAAGCAAAAGGTTTTCATGATACTACCAAATGCATGATACTAATTCACTCATAAGACACTTCACTTATGCTATCCAAATCTATTTTTAAAGGAGAGCCAGTGCTTTTAGGATCCTTAGTAATACATAAAGCCTGGGTTACCTTAGGGACCAGTTGTTTCTACCTGTCCAATCCGATCCGGCAGGATGGGCATGCCCAAGGAATGTCAGCTGGTGGGGACCTGGAGACATGCCTTTTCTGCTGTGGCTGGCGCCTGCCCTCTGGAAATCCTCCCTCCTGAGATTGGGATGGCTCCAACCCTTTTGGCTTTTCGGAAGGCCTTGAAGACCTGGCTTTGTGCCCAGGCCTGGGGCCCCAAGTGTACGAAGTGTCCCATTTCATGGTTGTGCTGACACCAATGGTTTTAAAGATCTCTTGGCTGTATTTATATTTAATTTTCTGTATTATTTTAATTGTTTGATTGCTTTTATTATTGTTAGCTGCCCTGGTCTGAGATGGGCAGCTATATAAATTGAATGAATGAATAAATAAATAAATAAATAATATACCATTTCCATGATCTGTTTCAGTAGTAGTTATAAATGGCAATACATAATTGGAATTAAGAGATCTTATATAATTTAGTTTATGCATCAATTTTGTCAATAAATAAAGTGATAAGTTGTCAGTGGGATATAACTTGTTTTGAAATTACTTCTGGTGAGAAAAATGCAAAAAAGATGGAAGAAGATACTGTTGTGAAGTTTATTGCAATCCACAAAAGGGTCTGTCAATGTCTTATTCAGTCCTTTCTATTATATATTGTTTGGCTTCTCAGTGGTCACATGTTAGATCTGGTTTTTGTCTTAAGGCTGTCTGATTTTTAATTATATTTAACAATACTCAATGCTGGTTTACTGTTTTTAAAACAGTTGTTTTATAAAAATCAGATTTATATACAGTACTGTACAGTAACCAAAACTGCAGAGTTTACTATGGCAGGAAAAAAGTTACAGTACTGTACAGTACTGTACCTTTAAACCTGTTTAATACTGTACTGTAGAACAAAGATTCCAAAGAAGACCTTACAGTAAAATTTTTTAAGAATCAACCATATTAGATGAAAATAACAGTAATATTAACAGTAAATATTAACTGAAAATAATACTACTGTAGCTACAGAAGCACTTCCACAGTCATGTTTTGGTGGAAAACATATGATTTTCACACTCTGCCTCTCACAATATTGCAAAATAACTCCTGGTTTGCTTAACAACAACCATTCGCTTAACAACCAAAGGAAATCACAAGCCCCTATCTTGAATCACTTAATGACCGCTGGGACTCGCTTAACAACTGCAGTAAAAAAAGGTAAAAACGAGTCTGGCTCACTTAACAACTGTTATGACTGACAACTGAAAATCTGGGCTCAATTGTGGTTGTTAAGTGACGACTACCTGTATTAGCTTTTTAGTTCTCTGCAGCTACTCCTCATGGCAGAGAGGAAAAATGTATTGACTGGTTTGCCCCAGGCGTCTAATGGATCCTGCTGGGTTACAGAGGGAACTTGGGGTTGTTCCTAAAGCTCTAATTCATGGCTTGATTGAAGCTTTAGTTGCTGCTTGGAATGAGAGGACAAAAACAGCCTTGTGTAGATTTTCCTTATATATGAATTCCAGGGACCTCACTGGTCAGGGGAATCTGGAAGATCAAATACCTGGAGAAGTACTGGAGGAAATGAAGAAGGAACCCAACTGAGCATGATAAGAGCTTTTACTAAAGATCGCCTTGTGATGATAAGAGCAGAAAAATATAACTATTTTTCCATCTGCAGATAGCTAGGCAGTAGCCCTATTAAGGGTGACCTAGTACCTCCTGGATGAGAAGGAACCAGAGGAACACCTACAGGGCTGCCATGTGGACTATTCAAAGCATCTGTTGGATGAAGTAACTTGGATCTGCTTTGAACTGCAAGCTGGATGTTCAGGTTCTATGGAGTTCACAGTCATGCTTGGTTATCTGGGAAGAGTTTTAGCTTGGTCCTATGGAACTGAACAGCATCCTTGGGGCTATAAGTGGAGTCACTTGTGAATTAGAATCATGTCCCCTTGGTTGGTCAGAGTCTCCTGGAAGATGAGATATAGTTAGATCTGGCAGTAGTGAAAGCATTTTTGAGGGAGGGGGGATGGTCCCACCAGTTCTTAAAGAGGCAGTGGTCCATCCCCTCTTCAAGAAGCCTCTGCCAGATCTAACAGGGCTGGAAAATTTTAATCCTGTCTCCATCCTTTTTAAGGAAGGTTGTTGAGAAGATGATCAGGTTGCATTAATTTTGGCCCTTCTTGATCTCTCAGCAGCTTTCAATACCATTGATTATGATATCCTTATGAACAAGCTTCAGGGGTTGGGAATGGGGGCACAGTGTTGAAGTGGTTCTCCTTTTTTCTCCAGGGCCACTTCCAGTTGGTATTGTTGGGTGGCAGAGATGTAACTTGGGGGGATTCCTCAGGACTGTATGTCCCCACTTCTATTTAACATCTCAGTGAAGCTGCTGTGTGAGGTCATCTGCTGTAATGGAATGTGAGAATGACCTTGGAAGATGGAGGAAAGAGATGCTGCCTAGGAAATGATCAGATAAAAGGGAGAAGAGCCTGCAACTGAGTAAGGGCAGAGAAACTTAGAAATGACCCACCTTAAGGATCAGATGGTAAATAGGGATGGCAGGGGATTTGTACTTTCATTCTTGCAAGTTTCTGTTAATGTAGCCTAACAATAAAGTAGAAGTAGCTCATCTGGTCATGTTTTCTGTCTGGTTTACCTGGGAGGGCTGACATCTGCTGGTATGGAATTAAGCATTGTCAGTATGCTGATGATACTCATCTATACAACTCTACCCTAGGTGATGCCATTAAGGTTCTCTCCCAGTGTCGGGAGGCTATGGGGATCTGGTTGGGGAAGAACAGGCTTCATCGTAACCTAAGATATATCGACTGGCTGTGGGTTTTGCTATTAGGACACCCAGATTCTTCTCACAGGTACTACTGCTAGGCCAGTACTGCCTGTCTTGTACTGGTATATCTGATTTTTCCTACCTCTTATAATGCAGAACCCTAGATTTTTTGCCACTGAACAGCATCTTGTTCAAAAAAGGCCACATACGCATTTTTTATCAATATCCTTTTGAACCTTGAGTCTATCTTCTGAGGAGTTAGCAATCCCCCTCAGATAGTTTTGTTTGATATTTAGGTTTGAGAAAGGCTTCTTAAACAAATAAATAAAAACTTCAGTGGTGATATGGTTTTAGAAGGAAACGTCCACTGATAAAAAAGATCATGGAAAGAGATGGTTCAGTGAGGATGAGGAATATAGACTGTGGGGTAAATTCCAGGAAACCATAAGATAGATATTTTTACATATAGTTACACTGAGTTAAATTGTCATGGTAAAAGTATTGATAAAGACACAAAGAAACAAAATAATAGAGTTGAAATAGAGATTTTTAAAAAAAGCAAAACTATTAAAAAAAACCCCTAAGGATGAAAGTTTCTGTGTCTATACACCAAAGAAGTTACCTATCTTAGGATCACAAAAACTAAATGTCTAAAACTAGTCAGGGGTTCGGGTCTAATAAATAAAAGGTAAAGATAAAAAAAGATTGTAGTAATTGTACTGCAAAAACAGAAACTTCACTCAGAATGACAGTAAGAACTTTGGTAAAAAGTAGTAAGTTCATAGCAATGTGGATTTCCCCAGTGAACACCAAAGAGCTATGTCTCCAGTTCTTCTGGGAATGATTTTTACTGAGGAACACACCCAAACATGTTTATAACATACTTCTTTTTAAGGAATTCATTTGCACTGGGAATGAGAGAACTACCAATATTTATCAACATAAATGAAATGTCATCAACTTTTCACAGAGTATATTTAGCATGATAAATGTGTTCTGTGTATGAGGTCCTAATATCAAATTAATTATCTTTAGCCTACAATGGAAATATTAAATTGACATTTACTAGCATGATCAAGATTAGAGTCCTATTGGACTGGAATACCATGGAACCTGTTTATATTATGTTGTATTGTATTCTTTATCTATTGTTTATACATTTATACTATATTGTTTATGTATATTTATCTGTAAATATAAATAAATAAACAAGCAATTGTCTGTTTCTTATTAAAACAAAGGTTTTCTTTGTTATGGGCTCCATTAGCATTGCTCAAATGATAAATAGAAATAATTTAAAGCAACACCTTCAGGCAGTTATATATTAAAATTCATGTAAAGTGTGAACCATTAAAAATCCTTTTTTTTTTTAATTCAGGCCATCAACTCACTTGATGCAACGTGAAAGATTAATGTGAAAGTGAAAACCATATATCAAAAGTCACTAAAATGTGGCTTCTTTTATCAATAAATAATGATAATAATAAATTAGTTTCTACAGATGCACCTCATGTCCAGAGGTACATATACATATTTAAAATATCTATAATGAATTATTAATTTAAATAAATAAATACAAAGATAAAAATTTCAAGAAGAATATATTATATACCCTCTTGGTCTGAAGTGTTGTCAGAGTTGAACTTAGAGGAATATATCCATTTCTCCTAAATGAAATCATTTATGATATATGCATTATTTATATCTATCCTAACGAGGACTGGACATATTATGTCTAACTTCTGTGCCATGTTAAAAACAACAACAGAGGTTTTAGTTATCATTTTATAATTAGAACAGACACCTGAATAGCTACAGACAATTGAAAATAAAATGTATTTTAGTCCAAAAATAAAATGTAAAGCAGAGAATTACTGCAGGTAAATTTGAGGAGTTGCTACAAAGCACAGAAAATGCAGTAGGAATACAGGTAGTTCACTCATTCAGTGAGCATTCAAAGTTATGACAGTGCTGACTGAGGGGTGGTTACGACCAGTCCTCAAAGTTCTCGCTGTCCCAGCACTCCTGCGGTCAAGTAATCGCAATCTGGATGCTTGGCAACTGGCTCATAATGACGGTTGTAGTGTCCCACAGTCATGTGATTGCAATTTGCAACCTTCCTTGCTGGCTTCCCACAAGCAAAGTCAATGTGGAAGCTGGTAGGGAAGGTTGCAAGTTGCTTGGGTAAGTCTTCCCCACCTGCACACCCTACCCCAGCCCCTCTGCGCTTGTGCTGCACCTCTTGGCCACCTGCACACCCTTGTGCACCCTCCCTGAGCCTCCCTGAGCATCGCTGTGGTCCTGCCACACCTCCCTGGCCACTCAGGCAGCCTCCCTGACCACTTGCACACCCTCCCACAACCAGAAGCAGCCACCCCAAGCCCCACTGCGCTCTCACCACTCCTCCCCTGCCACTCATGCACACTTGTGCACCCTCCCTGAGTCCCACTGTGCTTGCGCCATGCCTCCCTAGCCACTCGCGCACCCTTGTGAACCCTCTCCCACCCGGCAGCAGCCACTTACCTGCCCTCTGGCCTGCTTGTGAGCCCCCTGTCACTTGCAACTTCCTGCCAGCTTCCCCACTGACTTTGGTTGTTGGAAGCTGGCAGGAAGTTGCAAGGAAGTGCTTGCTTAACAACCCACAATCCTCACTTAATGATGGCAATAGGGGCTGCAGATATTGCTGTCGCTAAGTGATGAGGTCATGTGACATCATACTTTGCGACTGCATCTCTTAGTGACAGAAATTCCAATCCCAATTACCATCATAACTCAAGGACTACATGTATTGGGGGAGGGGGGACAAGAGACAGAAATGTAAGGGTATAAAGGAACTTTAAAATGAATATGAAAAAGAAAGAGAAGAATACAAATAAAAACAAGGGGTTACAATCAAACCAATGAGCAGCAAAATATAAGTACTGTATTCAAAACATAAGAAAAATGTTTCAAGTTATTACATCGCTGAACAGGAAGAAAGGCACATTAGAAAATATTTAAAAGGATAATAGTGCTCTTAATGCCAGTAATTTCTTTTTGTTTCTCATAATAGGAGGGAGCAAAATCTAGAGCTGCAAAGCAGAACATAACAACATGATTGTTTCTTTTGTGACTGAAAATGGAAGTCATTTTTTAAAATTCCACCATAAGTTTAATGCAGTTGTACTTATATGTTAACTGGCGATTTGTCACTTTACTTGAGGAACCATCAGGCCCAGCCCAAGAACAAGGAAGAGTCAGTCCATTCAAACTCGTTCTTTAATTGCTCACACCGTATAGACAAAATCTTGCCAGACTGAAGATACTCTACCTATCCTAAGGGGAGATAACCTGGAAGACTCTAGGATGGGGCTATCCTGAACCTCTTCGTTTTCCCACCATTGCTTCCTGGACTGTGGCTCCTCTTAGCTCCTCCACCTCCTTGGAATGTGCTCCCTCCTTCCTGAGAACCAGCGGCACCGCCAAAATCCACCAAAGCAACATAGTGAAATGAGAAAGAAGGAAGGGTGTGAATTTTGTTTGCTTTTCAGTATGGTCTTACCAAACTTGCAGAGTTTTTCATAAACAGTACAGAAAACTTATTAAGTAAAATATTTGAAATGTGAGGGGGGGAAAAAGGTAATCAGCCCAAGCATAGAAGTTTAACTGCTCAGCTTTTAAACAACTCTGTCTGAATCCCCAAATATTCAGTCAATATTTGCAACTCTACTTCAGGATTTCCAGCTGTGTGTGTGTCTGTGTGTGTTTTAAGTAGGCAACTTATTTTTCACTATTACATAGCAATTTCTAGATGGGAATAACTGTACCTGGAATTCGATACAGATATGTGACAAATTTGATCAGTATTTTTAATAAGAACATACCAAAATCCACATGGATAGGCAGAATTTGAGGTTAATTCTTTTTAAGAAATATGAACTGAAACAGAGAAACTGGAAAATAAACATATCTTTCTTTCTGAAAGCCATTTATTCTACTTTTAGAAATCTATACTTTATTATTTATTTACTTGCATCTATATGCCTGCCAATCCAATCCAGCAGGGTACTGAGTAGTTTACATACCCCACATACAATAAGAAGATAAAAAGAAGAAAAAACTCAGGAACTAAATTACAATTATATTTTAATATTCTACAGAGCTGAATAAATTATGCAGATATTTAAGAAAAATCACCCTCTGCTTGGACACCAGTATAGTCCAGTGACTTGCTTAGAAAAAGAAACCTGTATTCTCACAAATTAAGCACATACTGTGCTTATACTAAATTAACAATTGCATTCACATATCAAATTCTACAGGGACTGCCACAGATTCATAAAACTGAATATGTAAGGCTCCTGGCTTGGAAACACAACAGTGATAGACAACTATCCTCTTGATTACATCTGAATTGTGAAGCAGCATTTTGTTAATTGTTAGCCAGCCTGACACCAATTTTGATCAGTTAATATCCTTGTTCTTTCAATAATCCATCTGGTTAGAGCTTTCTAGCTAGCAAATGACAACAATGCAGTACAACAAAGATATACTTAGATTTTCCACATAGTTATTAAAATGTTAAATGTTTAATTTGCATAAAGAATCTAAGCAGCACTAAATGATCCCTAGATTTTTGCCTCACACTGTTCACCTTTTAGTCACATGTAATGACAACTAATTGGCACTAAGGAAACAAACACTTTTATTTTGGAGCATGCCATATGGATTTTGCATGTTCATAAAACAAGGAAAGGCAACAGCTATACGTTTATCTCCAAGGCCATATGCACTTCCATAAACATTACACTGTGGTATTTGAGGAAGATAACTACTAGAACCCTCCTAATTAAATAAAACACAAATGAAGCATTAACTAAATAAAAGTACAATAGCATTTTCAGTTGCTTAATGTAGCTAAACAGAACCCAACTGCAACATGATATGGAGAGATAAAAGAGTGCTTCTATAAAGAAGAGCGTGAAAATGTAGATTTATCAAAAGTTTTTTAATGTAAGCACAGGAAACAGAGACTTCAGTATCTTTAGATACTGATGCCACAATGTTTATTTTTACCTAAAACATGATCAAAACCTCTTCTTCACATTCATTTCTAAACAAAGAAAATACTAATTCATGTAATTTAATGAATCTAAATGGAGAATTATTAAATCAGTTTTATGAAGGTTCATTAAGCTTCCCTTGCCTTCTGTTACACCCAGAGGTACAACAGAGCTGAACTCCAAGAAGCCACAGCACAGAGCTCATCCAAAAAGTATGACTGGACTACAGCTAACACACCCAACTTCTGTGTCTGAAAACCACCACCTGGACTGGTGCATGCATGCTGAGAGTTAATGGGAAGCACAGTGCTTTGTTCTTTTTTGAAAATGTGTAAGAGCTAGATATGGATAGGTACTCATTCTATCATTTTTAGTTTTTAAGTTAGATTCTTCTTCTTCAGAACAAATGACTGTAGTAAGATAACAAAGTCTTGTAGTAGTGATGATAATATAATTGAAATGAATTTAAAACGTGGAACTGTATGTAATTAGAGTATTTTTTTAAAACGAAGCTTTGTAAAAAATTTTGTTATTTAAGAATGTAGAAGCAACTGTAAAGCATGCTAAAGCCATGGAGAAAGCCATCAGTATACAAATGATCATCTAAAGAGTAACACTGTTATATCATTAGGCCAGTGTTTTAACTAGCTGCCCTGCTGTCCACAACTAAAAATAAAGAAGGCTGTCCAAGACTTCTTGTGCTATATGACTATGGCAAGATCTTTTGATGAAGGACAGGATATATTGAATTCCAACAGAATCAGAGCCACCATCAGCATCAATGGCATGCAAAGAGAACTAATGCATAAAGAGATTATTAGAACTATTGAAATATCCTATTTTACTCTTAAAATACTCCACTGAGAATGTGGGTCAATGGATATCATTGAAATTTTATAAATTTTATAAATTTTCTTAAAGATGGTTGTCCCTTAGGACAGTAAGTACATGTTTCCTGCAGAATGTATAATCACAATTGGATTATATTAAGTCAAAACCTCATGCTAAGAACTTTAAATAATCACCTCCAAGCAAGTGTGAGAATGACTGCAGCTGTACTTAATAACATGAAGAAAATGAAATATAGAGGGAGCTCCTTTCATAGCTGCATCTTCATTCATGCCAATAAATTTACCAAATGAACTGCAATCATTCTATTTATGGAACATATCAAAGAAGCACTTCTATTATTTTACTAAGTAAAACAAAAGCTGCCTAATTTTAGATATGGATAATTGTTTGGGTATCAAAGGATAACAATAGAGTTACTGCCAGACTTCCATGAACCAACCAACCAACCTTCCTTCCTTCCTTCTTGCTTATTTTAATGGTTTATAATGGCAAAAATGTAAGGCAACTATACAGCCTCTTTACAATCCAGAAAGTTCTAGAAAAGAAGTGCATCTGCCATTTGAGCTGTGTGGAGGTGGAATAATTGCTGTGCATGCTGAAACAATGTTGAGTGATAAACTACTGCCTACTTCCTTTGTGTGATTCACAAATAGATGGGTATATTTTTCATTGCTAAGTCAAATGATATTCAGTGAGTCCTAGTATGCTAGACTTGTGCTAAGAATAGGTACTTGAGGTCACAAAGCATGTGCATAACTGAATTTCTTTCCCATGAACAAGGCGAACAGCACCTAATTAAAGTGATATGACTGCAATGGTCAACTCAGTTTTTTGCACTGCTGACACAAACTATTCTGTGTGTCAGCTGCTCACTATTTAGAATATTGACTTCCTTGTCCAGAAAAATATAGGTCTCCATCACGGTTAGTCACTTTATTCAAACACTCTCAGATTTTCCCCCTTGAAATGAAACCCTTCCTTTCCAAACAGCCTAAATAAGAACTTGGTATAATTAATGGGTTTTCTAAAAAATACACATTGGGGACATTACACTGTGGGAACAACTATATTTGCACAGTCATCTAGTAATAGCTCCTCCATGCAGAGATTTTAGCAAATCTGTACTTTGAATAAAGTTATGTCAATGCATTGTCTGTGGGCTTTCTTAAATAGTATCATGAAATTCACTGATCTTGCATTTGGGGTTAATTGACTGAGTGCATCACCTTGCCTTGGTTGTTATATTTTCTTCTTTATTTGCTAGGTGGATATTGTCTTTTTCTTGAAGCAATTGTTTTCTGTGCAGTGTCTGAGGGACTGACCTATTAATACTCATCCTCACCTTACCAGAATATATAGTGTTATTTTATGACAATGACAATGTTATCACTCTAACATTAATCTCTAAATATGAGAGATCATTTAAGAAGTCCTCTTTAATTCCTCTACCTCTGCTTTTGCTCAACAATTGTTCAGTATTCAAGTCTTTTTCAATTTTACTTTTATCTTCTATTTTCTGAATAATAAAAAGGAACAGATCTAAAATTTCTCCAATTTTCGTAAGATCTTCATACCCAACAATTAGGGCTATACAAATCATCTGAAGTGTTGCTTCAGTCAGAGCAGTGTTTTGAGTGAAGACCTGCTCCTCAAAGCTCCAAACTGCCATGTCATCTCAAGGTTAGTGGGGGCCACATTGAAGGCCATCCTAAATCATCTGTATATGTGTATGTACCGACCGAAAACACTTTTGCTTGGATTGGTAACAAAGCACTGAGGAAAAATGTTTCACTCCAAAGTTCCCAGACCTTCAAAGATAATTTTTTTTCATTCAGCCCATTGCAATACAACTTTGAAAGATTTTGGAAATATCAAAGAGGTATGTGAAATAATGATGAATAACCAATGTTTAAAGAAGAATACGCTTCTTCAAAAAGTTTTTAAAACACCACAGCATACCAATAAAAATGTAAATTTCAGTGAGTGGGGCAATTTTGATATTACTTTTCTACCTATTTAGTACAGAAGAATACAAGAATTGTTCTTTCCAAAATCTGCAATTCATGTACCAGGAGGCTGCCTGTACATATAGGAAAAAGTACAAAAAATTGTACAGGCATTTGATCCTTCCCATCACCACTGAGTAAGCAATTTTGCATATTCTCAAACAAAAGTTTCCAAGATCTTTCCAGATCTTGTACTTGTAATGAATGAGGAGAAATATATTTATTCAACATCACACAGATTATGTTCTCTCTCTCTCTCATTCTCTCTCTCCCTTTGCCATAAGCACAATCATTCTACCACTCCACACATTTTCCAAGGCTGGGTGGATGGCACAGCAAACTAGTATTTAGTAATGTTCATTTTACCCAAGTTCTTCACTCCATATTAAAAAGCCAAACAAAACCCCAATTATCTGCATTAGATCCAAGCTACCTTATCACTTCTAGAAGATTGTGTAAGCTTCTGTATAGTCAAATTCAAGCAACTTCTTTTTCCACTATTTGCTTCCAGTCATACAAATGTAACTTTAGCCCTTTCAGTCCCTATCACCACCACCACCACCACAACCAAAAAAATCCTCACAAGTACAAACCACAGGTATATAGGACAAATGGTTATGTGTTGAATGGGCTTCTCTAATTTTAGCTTCTGCAGGGGGCATTTCAATTGTAGGGTTAGAAGCACAGTAAAACCTCCCCCCAAAACTAAGAAGAGTTCAAAGGTATAGATTGGAAATTATATTTCTTCACATGGCAAAGGTTCCTCTTCCATTTCTACTTCAGAAATACAAAGTGTCCTTCAGAGTGACCACCTGATGAGGAGTTCACAGTGGCTATACTAAAATTTCTCTTACTCAGATACAGTCCAGAGATCCACCATACTTTAACTGCATTATCCCTATGGGGTCCTGCAGGCCCTATTTGCACAACAAGAGGTAGAACTGAATGCTAAATTTCCACAAACCCCACCCCAAGCCACCATTGGAAACAATGGTTTGTCTTTTTTAAGTACAAACTTCCCTGAGAAGGAAACTTTTTGATAATTTCTACTGCATCGAACATTCATGTATATAGATATTTATTAGCTTCGTTGAAAAAGAGGCACTTTCACTAGCAGAAGCAGCTACCTTGGTGATTTTTTTTTTCAAAAGTACAAGATAAAAATATTTTCTCATGATGAAAAGGAGCTAGTGAGAAACACAAATGTATTTAGTCAGTGCTCAATCAGTGCTTAATAGGTTCTCTTTTCTCTTAGTAATTTAGTCACATCGCTAAATCTGATGGCATAAGTATGACATCATTTTGCGCTGAAGCACAGGAGGAGAGAGGCAATAAACCTCAGAGCAGAAGTAAATCGCTAACTGTATTTCCTTTTATAATGAGTTACTAGAATGCAAAATGTTTTTTAAAAGTCAATGGTGACTACTGGGGGGAATTTTGAGAAACTTTTTGGTTTCCTACAAGACGTATTTTAGTCTGGAAGAGAAAAGCTGAGTAACCGTTCATCACATTTCTAGAAGTTTTTCAGTTGTTATGGGATAGTTGAATTCATCTCTGTCTTTAATTTTAAAATGCTTCTGTTTTATATCTGGTTTTCTTTAAAACTGTCAAACGTTTTGGATTTCTCTGTTAAAAGCATTAGATGGTAATAATTCCTCCAGTTACAGTTTTTTTAGAAATGGATAGATTGGTTTAACCCTGAACAAGTATACAGGAGAGGAATATTGTATAACAAGGAGTTTAATGATGCAATTAGCTCTGCTTTATTAAGGGCATATGAATGCCACACGAACTAACATGGACAATATTAATTTAGTATATTGTAATTCAATGCCTTGCTACTAAGCTCATTTGCTAGCCTCATAAGCCTTGTACTGCTGAAATATCTGACAGTATAATTTGGCTGCCTGAGGCAAAGCATTCTGGGTTGCTATCAGGTCATGAAGGTGCAATACCAATTAACACATTAAAGAAGAAAGCAACATTTTTGTGGGCTCTGTCTTCTTTCAAATGCTGTGTATGCTGGGTTGAAGCAAATGATCCTGAAAGAAATTCTGTGTGTGCAATCTGACCTATAGGCAAAGCTATTTCTGCTTGGACAGGAGTCAGCCCCACTGAATTCAACAATGCTTACCAGTGGAGTTTTCTGTAAGTCAAGTGTTTAGGATCACTAATATCAACAATAAAGAAAAACATACATGGAGAACTAGACTTTATATTATGGCATCACTGGGTTTTTACTACAATTTACTAAATTTATGTAGTGTTTTTCCTACTATCTACAAATTTAGAAACAATCATGTTTTCAGAAGATGACAAACATTAAATCTCAGAAGTAGCATATGCATATGAAAAGCAACTTTCCCACTGCAGCTGATTATACTAAACCTCCTTAAGTGTCCTTAATCCCCTAATCCCTCATCCCAATTGTAAGCATATTTAAGTACACATGTAACTGTGTTGGCTCATATTCCTTCTCTGACAATTGCTTATCAAACTAAGTCATGCCATATACAGGGGCTACAATGTACAAAGAGAATTATGTAGATTGTTGCTTAAGAACTTCTTTAGTGGATTGTGGTAAAATCCAGTTTGAGAGAAACTCTCATCTGGGTCATTAGCTTTTGAAAGAAACACACAGCATTGACTAATTTTAACTGAAC